>NC_020493.1:7766149-7771511 GCF_000184155.1 Fragaria vesca subsp. vesca | reverse complement strand
GGACCCTTGCCATTCTTCTTATGAATGTGCTACATAAAGTGTGCCATTGCTAACAAACTCGTAAACTAACAAAGGAGTTTGAGTCTCTAAGCAACAACCTAGGAGCCTCACCACATTTCTATGGTTGATTTGTGAAAGAACAATCACCTCATTGATGAACTGATTACTTTGGGTCATTGGGGCATTACTCTTCGACACCTTTATGGCAACCTCCTTTCTATCCGTCAATGTTCCTTTGTAAACAAATCCGTAGCCTCCTTCGCCAATTTTTCCGCTGTCATCGAAGTTGTTTGTGGCCTTCTTAAGCTCTTCTCTTGTAAAGATTTTGGCTGCTTGAGGTCCGTCAAAATTCTCCAATTTTTGTTGTAACAAGAAGCCACCATTGTCTTTGAAGTACTTCTCTTTGAGTTGCTTGAACTTTCTTCTTTTCATTCCGCAGTATATCCAAAATGTTATAATCAATACGACTAGAAAGCTCAAACAGACACCTGCACATAATCATGGTACAACTCAATATGACGTACAAACGATAATAAGAAGTAAATCATGCTCAGTGATAGCAAATCCATACCCAGTGAAATTTGGAGGGAAGTATTCTTTGGTTTTCCGATGATTTTGACACAAGGACTGTTGTTATTGTCGTCATTTGTTTGGCCCTTGGGACATTTACAAGTATAACTTCCTACTAAATTTTCGCATGTTGAAGTAGGATGGCAGATGGTCGAATTAGTACACTCATTAACATCTGAAAACAAAACCGAAAGCCAAACATATATATTAGTTAGAAAAGGATCAGGTAAACATTTACGAGCTTAATGTAAAAGAGTTTTACCTTCGCAACCATCAAGGACGTAAGGGTTCCCTTGGTAACCTTTCTGGCACCGGCAGAAATATCCACCTGAAGTGCCGTTGACACATTCAGTATTTGCGGCCTTGCATGCATAAGAAGTTTGATTATTGAGGGCAACTTCACAGTTGTCCTTTCCAATTTCCCAGTTAACAGTCACCGGAAGCTCCGGCGCGTTTGTGCTGCTGTCCATCTCTTTAAAAGTTGCATTCCCGGCGAAGGTGAAATTGCGATCATCCACAATGAAACCGTAGCTGCACGGGTAGTCTAGTGTCCACTGTGATGTGCTTCCAAGGCCAGTACCGATTGTCCACACATCCAAGTTAATACTGTGAAGTCCACTTATGATGGTCCTTTGGGTACACCCGACGCCACTGCAATTGTTGGACAACGCTCCGAGTAGATCTTGGCACAAGCTCACCCCGGTTGTCCCCAGCTTCTCGATTTCTGTTCGCTCTGGCTCGACTTGGGTAACAAAACCTTGGTATAGTGCTATTTTGTTACATCCAATGATATAAACCTTGTTCTTATCAGAGATAGTGTAACCAGAAGGGAGGATGAGCTCACTGTTTCTGTACAAAGAATCGTCGTAGGAACCGTTGGTGTAGCAGTTCCGGGATGTGGGCAGCATTACTTGCATCTCACTCTCACCTACAGAAATGTTAGTAATGCTTTGGTTGAGGATATCACCGTTCAAGAACTTGAGTAACGGTGGCGTGGTGGCGTGGTCACAGGTGACCTTGAATTGCTGTTCATCTTGTTCCGGCACCTCTATGTAACAGCTAGGCTCTATGCCGAATGGATATGGGATTTCGACATCACCGCAGCGGTCGGAGCAGGTTGCAGGCCTTGGCGCTTGAGAAGATGCTAGGGTTACTGCCACCGTTAACAAAGAGAGCTGGATAATAAGCATTTGCATCCTACCATGTATTAAGGCCATGGCGTTCAAGTATTGCGCGAGTGATTATAAGGAATAACTCACGATATATGCTAGTACTAATTTGTGTATGTTTATGATCTGAAAGTGAGTCCTGTAATGTCTTTTATAGGGGTCTTCTGTCCATCAATCTATCATATATGTTCCCATTATGGTATTTCTTTAGAATTTAACTGGACATAATGATAGTATTAATAGTCAATTAGCTAGCCAGCGAAACTAATGGTCAAACCGGAAGTATGAAACTAATGGTCAATCAAGCCCGCATGCATTAATAGTCAATTAGCTAGCCAGCGAAGGGAGTAGTCTTTCTTTTTGTTTTCCTTTCTTGGTCCTAATCAATCTCACATTATTGAGATACCAAATGAAAAACATTATACATTGTTTCATATTCTATATAAATTGTAAATTAAAAGAAGAAGGAATAACGGTGTATAGATTAGACTGAACCTATTTCTTTGGTTAGGATGTCTTATGGTGTTTAGATTAGATTAAATTATACGCAAGTGATGATGTATGAGTATATAAATTAGAATTGACTAGCGACGAAGAAGTTAAAGTCTATTAACCAACCCTGCTGCATGCACTTAATCTCACTAATGCATTTTTATTTTTAGCAGAAACACATAACCTCTATTAAATTTTTTGGATTTCTTAAAACTTTCATTAGCAAGTTCATAAGTACCTGAAATTATGTCCGCGCTGTACTACGATTTTGAAAGTTCACTTGAAAGCTTTACTGTTTTTTTTTGGAAGACTTATTTTACAAGGTAAGAGAATATACATGTAGTTGATAGCATCTTTGTTTATATATGTCAGTTAACTCAAAAAATAAGACTTGAATAATAAAGAAGTACGTTGCGTTTACACCTAACTAGACTAATTAATCGAACTCGTAATTTATGTTATAAAACTTGAACCTAAAGTCTTGGCTCGATTAATTAGTTCACTTCTTGTATATATTTTATAACTCGAGACTAAACATATATGAGTAATTTTAAATACACATCTCTGATATTTTAATACACACCCCTTACTTAATACACTACCTATTTAGTTTTTCATTTCAATATTATACTAAATACACATCCCAAACTGCCTAAAATACCTTCAATCTAAAACTAATAATAATATGTTATTTAATATAATTATTATATATTTACTATTTTACAACTCTGTTTACGTTTTTTTTTCTTTTAGTATTTTTTTTGATTGGGTTAGAAATTTTTTTTTGATATTTTTCAATTTACAATCAAAAGAGTAATATTATATTCAAACTCCAAATCTTCAATATGACATTAATCGGCTAGAATTTGAAGAAAAAAAAATATTAAACATACATAATTTTTTCAAAGTTAAGAAACTTGTAGAAGTATAATAGCATAAAACTAAAGTTGGTTAAAAAAAAACCCAAATGAATCGGTAAATAGTATATGTGATTACGACATTAGTCGAAATTCAGGTGATGAATTTTGGAGAAGAGGTTTTTATTTATTTTCTTTTGATGCGTAGTAATAGTGGAGAAGAGTTAGGTTTTTGATAAGATGGTGTTTTTTTCCCTTAATAATTGATGAATGTTTTTGTAATTATACATACCTATAAAATCTAATGTGAAATATAAAATAATCGAGGTGTATATTAAGAGATTAAAGGTGTGTATTTAAAATTTCTCTAACATATATAAGGCTTCAGCTTCCATCGTACATGGGGGTTAAACCTTATGGAGTTATAGACTTATAGGATAACTTTCGCTAGCGGATACTGACTTAAGTATGCAATTCATACTGGTGGTGCTATCGGTTCTCTTCGCATTTGCGGCAGCGGCCGAAGAAGCAGTAGCAGCTGAAGCGGTCCCGCCTCAAGCCAAGCCTGGCTGCACTGACCACTGCGGCAATCTCACCATTCCATATCCGTTTGGCATAGAAAAGGATTGTTACATGTCAGAAGACTTTCCTGTCCGTTGTAACACATCCGCTGAACCTCCAATAGCAACGTTGGGAGATGGTAACATCGTTATTACCAACATATCTCTGGCTGAGGGTGAGATGCAGATACAGCAGTTTGTAGCCAGCGATTGCTATAACAGCCAGGGCGAGAATTATTACGTTCGAACAGATCTCTGGGTGCATCCTTTCACCGTTTCTCATACTAGAAACAAGTTCATTGCCGTTGGTTGCGACACTTACGCAATTTTCAGAGGCTACCGTGCAGACGAAGAGTGGTTAATGACCGGATGTACGTCCATATGTGCTAACAGTGACAGCGTCGAACAGTCTTGCTCCGGTGCTGGCTGTTGCAAAACTGACATCCCTATCGGACTTTTCAACTACACTGTCACACTGGACAGTTATTATAATCATACATACGTACTGGACTTCAATAATGCAGCTATGCCTTCATTGTGGAAGAAGGCAAGTTTACCTTTTCCCCGAATACAAGTTTCCAATATCTGTCCAACATTGAAAAGCTTCCCATGATTCTGAATTGGAAATTGGAGAAGTTTCATGTGATGAAGCTCAAAAGAAAGACTGATTACGCATGCAAGGCAAATAGTAAGTGTGTCGATCGGACCATCAGCAATGACCGATCTGGTCATATCTGCCAATGCCTAGAGGGTTATCAAGGAAATCCCTACCTCCCTGATGGATGCCAAGGTGAAATATGCACTTGATATCTAATTTGTTTGAGGGTGTGTGTTTGTGTGTGTGTGAGTCAGTGCTGCAGCCAGAAATTAAAAGTCTATCTGATTTTGGGTTGATTTATAAAATGCGTTTCCTGATTTTCTTTCAGATATCGATGAGTGCAAGGTTTCAAACACCCGCACCAATGGAACGTGTCAAAATTCACCTGGAAGTGTTTGTGTGACAGAGGGTACATAAGCAATGGAACGAATCATCAAAGTTGTATTCAGGAGATTCGCAAAAAACAAACAAAGACGACGCTCCTGCTTATTGTATCATTGAGTATGTACTATTTCTAATCTCATTGCGAGTTTGCCTCGATAACCACCATTATTGATTGTTGACATATATCTGCAGGTGTAACTGGGGGCTTCTTGGTTCTGTTCGTTGGAATTTCATGGATTTGTTTTACAATGAAGAACAAAAAGCTCAAGAAACTCAAAGAAAGAAACTTTAAAGAGAATGGTGGCTTATTGCTACAACAGAAACTTAAGAACCATGGAGTGCAGACAACAAAAGTATTCACCACAGAAGAACTAGAGAAGGCAACAAACAATTACCATGAGAGCCAAGTCCTCGGAGAAGGAGGCTTCGGAACGGTCTATAAAGGGGTGCTACCCGATAACAAAGAGGTTGCCATAAAGAAGTCAAAAGGAGGTACCTCGACACAGATCGAACAGTTCGTTAATGAGGTGATTGTTCTTTCCCAAATCAACCACAGAAATGTGGTGAAGCTACTAGGTTGTTTAGAGACAGCAGTGCCATTACTAGTATACGAGTTTGTCGCCCATGGCACTCTACATGACCACATTCATAAAAAGAGGTCACCACTGTCATTGGAACTACGAATGAAGATAGCTGTTGAAACAGCAGGAGCACTAGCACACTTACACTCCT
>NC_020493.1:7764301-7766129 GCF_000184155.1 Fragaria vesca subsp. vesca | reverse complement strand
AATGCTACATTCTGTCCAGAAGAGAATGAGTACTTGCTTGGGTCACCTAATTCAGACAGTTATGTTATGGATGCTAGAGGAGGTGATCAAAATTCTAGTGGTACGACTTCTGGGTATGACAGCATGCAAATTCAGATGTTGATGCCAAATGGAAATGGTGGTGGAAGATAGATATTAGTTGGTGTATTCCTTTTGATTTGTTGTAATCCTTGTTTCATTTTTAGTACCTCGTAAAATAAGTGTATGCAAGCGCATACTATTAATTTGATACATGCAAATTAATGTGTTGTTTTCAGTTCTTTCCCTGCATTTCTTACTCTATGCAATTCATTAAGCAACCAGGCATATAACAATATTCATTGATTCTGTAGTATGCTTAATTTCGAAGCATACATCGAAATCAAGGCTTTAGACTATCATCATGAACAGGCATATTCCTCTGGATTAATTGGCTCAACATTTATCATTATAGCAATAGTGAGGACTTACAGATATCAAGTAATAGCCAGTTGAACTGGGAACACATACTGGAACCAAACAGACAAGTTGGACCGCTCCCTTCATCTAGAAGCTTGCCTGGGGAAATCTCAAACAGTATAAGCCAGCGTGCCTGCAAACTGAACAGGTAATCCTTGTCAAGAAGACATCTTTTCAACAAGAAGATGATGATATGACAACAGAAGCCATGCAATTTACAGATTATAAAGCTTCCCCATTCAATCTAATGAAGAATCATGGACCAATAGAGCCCAACAGTGTTACAGTACACGAGTGCTAATGGTATTTTAAGGCAATATATGCTCATGACTTCACTGAGTAACTGTGAAGGAAAACTACAACCACCAGAGCTTAAGCCCCAAAGCAACAGTAGAGTTACACTATTTTTAGCCTAACCGGGAAAATAAAACTTAGCTTGTAAAGAATTACTTGCTCATTCATTCAAGTGAACATCACAAATCTCGAACCTACCTTGCTTGAAGTACCAAGTCAACTAGGGAACTAGTTAAGGAGATATGTATTGTACATAATATGCAAAGTAGGTAGATAGGTATTACACTAGTTGAATCTGCATGCTGTCACTAGTTTTCGCTTGGAAAATTTCCACAAGTCATGTCATATTCATAATTCAAATTAGAAATTTTCCACCAGTCATCTTCGTATTGCAAAAGGAAATTGTTTAATACCATTTACACCTACTTGGCACCTTGATGACATGATCTTACCGTCTAGAAACTGACATATACTAATAAACCAAACAAGTTACAATTTACAACTACCTAAATTGAGATGCAACGGTGTATCTTGTCCACCAATATATATAAAGCTATAGCCACCTAACTCAATTAGATTATGCAGGGGATGAGCGTTGTTATTGTTCAACTTAGTATTAAAAAACAATGAGAACAACACAATGAGTGTAACTTATACAAACTCAAGTGATTATGAGATTAGCACTCTCAAAGCTTAGGACTCGTATCATATTAGTGTTGATGCTGACTGAGATGTGTCTATTAGTCTAGACATTAGATATACTAAAACGGATTTTCGGCACCAATAATGTCTGAACACTTGGGTGACTGACAATATGGTACCCGAACTTACAAAGTTATCAAAATGGTACCCAAACTCAATTTTTAGTATCTACATAGTACCCACGGCCGATTTTTCGTCACGTCAACGTTAACATTGACCATAGGTGACATATGTGTGTTAAAATAATGAGGGTAAAAAAGACTTTTGACTCTGACAAACCCTAAAATGAATATATTGAAAATTAAAATAATATTACACCAAAAAACTCTCTAGTTCTAGCTCTCTTTCTCCATCT
>NC_020493.1:7762408-7764281 GCF_000184155.1 Fragaria vesca subsp. vesca | reverse complement strand
CAAGCATCTTGTTTCTTCCATGGATGAAGACTGTTTAAGAGAAATTCTTGATGATGCATAGTGAATGAGGGAAACATTGAGACAGCAGTAAACGTGGCCAATCTCGGCAAAAAGGTGTTTAGAGGTTAAAAGGGGAGGAAAGGCCTAGCATGAAAGAAGTCGCCATGGAGCTAGAGGGAATGGCAATTATGGCAAAGCATCCGTGGGGAAAGAATGCTACATTCTGTCCAGAAGAGAATGAGTACTTGCTTGGGTCACCTAATTCAGACAGTTATGTTATGGATGCTAGAGGAGGTGATCAAAATTCTAGTGGTACGACTTCTGGGTATGACAGCATGCAAATTCAGATGTTGATGCCAAATGGAAATGGTGGTGGAAGATAGATATTAGTTGGTGTATTCCTTTTGATTTATATACCATGCGTTGTTGTAATCCTTGTTTCATTTTTAGTAGTGCCTCATAAAATAAGTGTATGTAAGCATACTATTAATTTGATACGTGCAAATTAATGTGGTTGTTTTCAATTTTTTCCCTGCATTTTTTACTCTGCAATTTATTAAGCAACCAGTCATATAACAGTATTATATTCATCGATTCTATAGTATGCTTAGTTTCGAATGGAAATTATACAGCGCACCCGGGTGCGCGGCGCACCAGGTGTATCCACCGTCGATTTTGACCCGAAAAAAAAAATTTTAACGGTGGAGATGACGGGTGCGTCGCGCACCCGGGTGCGCCGAATAGGCTCTCAGTTTCGAAACATACATCGAAATTCAAGGCTGTAGACTATCATCATGAACAGGCATATTCCTTTGGATTAATTGGCTCAACATTTATCATTATAGCAATAGTGAGGACTTACAGATATCAAGTAATAGCCAGTTGAATTGGGAACACATACTGGAACCAAACAGACAAGTTGGACCGCTCCCTTCATCTAGAAGCTTGCATGGGGAAATCTCAAACAGTATAAGCCAGCGTGCGTGGGAGACGTCTGGAATGCTCCGGAGCGTCTGTGCTCCGCATTTGTCTACTGACGGAAGTAAATTGGTAAAAACAAAATTTTACCACTTGCTTGCAAACACGCCGAAGCTAGGCGCGTCTCGTGCTTGGGATTATAATTTTTCGTTGCTCTTCCTTTCTCTTCCTTTATCTTTTCTCATCCCCCTCTAATGGCTGCTGTACTGCCGTTCTCTGCAAATGGCCAACACGACCCAGGCCCAATTCTTCGCCGACTTCATCGACCGTACTCAACTCCACCCATCCAAACGTTCCGCCCCTCCTTCATCTTCGACGGCATCCACGTCGATCTCTCAGACATAGCGACGCGACGCGACGAGCGTAGAGCAGCCGTCTCTGAGAGATCCGACATCGAAAAAACTATTCTGGGCATCCAGTTGTTGTTGTGTAGCGTTATCCATGAAGGAGGCTGCGACTATTTCTAACAGCAGCCCTCAACTTCGTCTTCGACTTCCTCTATTCTCTAGTCACTTCCTTTCCATCTGGTACTTATCAAAGCTCCCATCTTTGTTTTGCTTTGTTCGGTTCTGGTTTTTACAGTCAAGATTCTATCTTTATATGTTTATTAGCTTGGTTTGTCAGTTTTGAGTATTGGGTTTTGCTTGGAATTGGGACTCGTGGGAAGTTTTGTATGTTGAGGTTTTACTTTGCTGCTTGCAAAATTTTATTGTTTTATGGTTTACCTGTGGAATACTAAACTGCTGCGTGCGTATATGTTCGAATTGGTATTGCGAACCTTGCTTTTCTTTGTTTTGTTTATCATTTTGCATCTTAGATTGCATATATACCCAACTAATTCTACATTTGGAATCCTAGTTCTCAATAAACATATCATCTGGGATTGCTACTTTTG
>NC_020493.1:7755485-7762388 GCF_000184155.1 Fragaria vesca subsp. vesca | reverse complement strand
TAGCGTCTCTTTCTCCATCTGAAATATTATNTTTCCCCCATCTCAAATCATACCGGCACTGAGAGTCCAGCACCTAGAACTCTATAAGGTAGATCGACGACAGAGAGAATGGAGGACAAATAAGTCTTTTTGCCTCATTTAACAAGTCCGTTGACGGAGATTAACCACAGGTATTACGCAGATACTAAAAATCGAGTTTAGGTACCATTTTGATAACTTTGTAAGTTCGGGTACCATATTGTCAGTCACCCAAGTGTTCAGACACTGTTGGTGTAAAAAACCCCTACTAAAACAGAAAGACATTACAACTGTTCATTCAGCCTGCAAAAAAACGGTTCTGCCCTCAGCTCGCAACTAATCACAAAATTACCATTATCTGCTCTGTCTTGACACCTGTTTGTTCTTTATATAACTGCGTTTGACATTTGTGAGTCTGGGTTGTTGCCATTTGTGTTTTTCGTCGACGTCTGGCGTTGATGGCTTCTTCTGCATGATGGATTTGAGTGTATTGAGTATTGACCATCTTCTCTGTCGCTCTTTGTAGTCAGAGAGAGATGGGTTTCGTGGAATGAAAATATGTGTTGCTCTTCTCAATGTAATCGTCGAGGTATGGACTTTGTTTTGTATATGATCAAATCGTCAAGGTGAGGACATTGTTCTGTATATGATCCATTTTGAGTTTCTATTTCAATTGTCCTGATCGTCTTTTATCTTTGTTTTAATGCCAAATTGCCAATACTTTCACCAATTCGTAAACAAGAGTCTAGGTTTTTAATCGGCGGTGGTCCGGCAGACTCTGTGGGTTCATTCTATTATCAGAAGTTTTGTGTTCGTCGGATTGGTTCGGTGTTAGTTTGCATGTTGACGGTTTCGTTGGTAGCATATGTTGTGGGTATGTTCTTTTTAACTCCTAACATGATCTAATTGAAGTATTTGTTGTGTGTTATTGATCTGATTGGGGTTTGTTTTTGGCCTAATTTTTTATTTTGCCTGGATAGCTATCGGTTTTCCTCACAAAATAAGGTATTTAGTTGTATGGTTAGTTGCATATGTAGTATGGGTGGTGTTTTGTAATTGGGTTCTGAATTTTTCTCATGAAATTAGTTGTAGGAAACGGGTATTTCAGACCAGAAGCAGTGTGTTGCATCACCATTATAGCTGAAGATGTCCAATCATTTTCTACTGGTGGAAAGTAAATCAATGTCTTTTAACATCAGTTTTCTGTTCAGTTCAATCCATAGATGAAGTGTTAAGGTCAAACCCTTTTTAGAAAATCAAGGGAAAAAAAGTGCAAAACAAAGATAAAGAAAATTGTTACAATTTGGCAATTAGTGATCAATCATCATCAACAGACAGCTCCTCTTCTCATCTGTGACATGTATATGATCATTATATATCAGATACAGACATTCAGTAACCTTTGAACATACATATTGATTACATTTCTTTTATATATTATCTTTGGAGCCATACATGGTTTGGTACACAGAGTTAGTAAGAAACTACCTACTGCCCAATTATCAAGATTGGATCAAAAAAGAGAAAAAGAAAGGGTTTGGACATGTACAAACATATAGATGAAGATGCTTCTAGGTTGTATATAAATACAGCGGGTTTGTATATAAAAACAAAGAGGTTTGCATGAATCTTTGTTGTCCACTAAGTTGACTGTGATTGATTGATTGTGGCAATATAATAGAACTGTTACGATTTAATATGCAAAATGAATCACTTCTGAGTTGGTATGCTGGTGTAGGAACAGACATTGCATTAACATTGCCCAGGGAACATTTAGAACCAGATCAAAACCATGTACCTCACACTGATGGTTTGCGTGAGGAGTGGTGGGTTTTGTGGATTCGATAACAATGAAGTTATATGTTCTTGCAGTGATAGATCTTACGACAAAACCTGTGATGATGGTATATGTGTAGTAACATTTTCATTATTTATTGATTCTCGCATTTGGATTCTAGCTCTTATCAAACAGTTCTTATTTCAATTGATTCTTGCAGAATGACTTTTCTTTTAGATCTCCCAAGTTCCAGGAAAACCACATTACTATTGGCTCTTGCAGGAAGAGTTGGTAAAAATATGAAAGTAAGAACAGTTAACTTTGGCCCTTTTTGTTCATTAATTTTCTTCAGTAAAAATCTGGTCTAATAGGGTAATTGATGTATCTTGAGTCTTCGGGGTAAGTTACATATAATGGGCACAATATGGCAGAATTTGTTTCTTAGAACATCAGCTTATATAAGTCAAAATGATCTTCACATGGGAGAAATGACAGTTAAAGAGAACTGGGAAAGTATTACACAATTGTCCTTTTGATGGTGGTTGGAAATCAGTGGCACCTGAAGCTGTGATTTTGTGTTGAAGTACCACTTATGTTTATATAGAAATCGTCCAACTAAAAGATCAAAAGATGAGCATAAGACTAGCAGTATGGTTAAATGAAGTCACGTAAGGCTAGGCTAAGAATATTGTGAATTCTTTGCAATTTCTAAATTTCTGACCTGCGCATGGAAACAAAGAAAAATGCTTTTTGCCATTATCTACTGCTTTTAAGCTTTCATTGATGTTTTGTTCCAGCTTTCTTTTCTATGTTGCATAAGTGGTGAACCTTCTTTTACACTTGAAAGGGAGAATTTCATAATCTTTTAGAGTTTAGGATTTTATATGAATTATTACTATTATGAAGGAGGAGAATGATACTTCTGTTTATATTTTAATTTTTTACTACCTTTCTGTGCCTCTGATGTATATTGTATGAGAGTTTTTAATGTAGTACTATTTAACTACATGTGAAATTCCTTTTATAGTTTGTCTTCCCACTTTTCATTTTTTCAACTCATATTTATTTACCTGTAGGTGATATTAATGTGCCTGAAAGTGAATTGTTTTGAAAATATATTTGCATTGCATTGCATTGTTAGCCTTATTCATTGTGCCTTTCTCCATTTACATGTGCAGGTCAAGCCTTATTTACTAGCAGGTGCTTATGAAATTAGATGGGAACTTTCCTTGGTTCTTTTCACTTCCCTATGGTGTTTGTCAAAAAAATACTCTCCCTATGATGAGCTCCACAAAATCATGTCACACAACATTCGATAAAAATTACGTATTGATGGTATTTAATATAATTCACTGAGGTTTGCTTTAAGAGTAAAGACTTAACTTAAGGCTTTGCTTTAAGCAGTTCCCAAAGAATCCAGAATTATTGAATGACTGTTATTTTTTTGCAGATTATGAATGCACAAAGAAAATGAAGCTGAGAACAGTTCGGAATGCAAGTAGCCGAGTGTGGTTGCCTTCCACTTGCATTCACAGCGCAAGGGGGTTAGCCAATTTCATTGAACTTCAGTAAATCATGATTTGGTGTAGTTGTGCTGCATCTGAATGATTAAGGTTGGATATGCTTAGTCTAACACTACAATTTTTATTTAGTGGGTTTAGGAGACTTTGATTCAGTTCCTTACCTTTCTGGTAATCATTTTCCCTAATCGTCTTTATACCTTTGTTTTGATACCAACGCTTTCATCAATTCTTAAATAGTAGTTTGGGCTATTCATCGGCAGTGGTCTGCCGGGCTCTCTGTGGATTCATTCTATTATCAAAAGTTATGTGTTCGTCGGATTGGTTTGGTGTTGGTTTTCATGTTGAAGGTTTCATCGGTAGCATCTGTTGTGGGTGTGTTCTTTTTAGCTCCTAACATGATCTAATTGAAGTATTTGTTGTGTGTTGTTGATCTGATAGAGGTTTTGTTTCTTGGCCATAGTTTATTTTGCCTGGATTGCGATCCATATTCCTCACAAAGAAAGGTATTGCGTTGTTGTATCCGTGAACAATCAAGTTATTTTATTATGTCTGATTCTTGATGCTTGAGTTCATGTTCATTTTTTGCTCAAATTTCATTAACAGATTATATTTTGGGATCCTGATTAAAAGTGAAAATGAGGAGTTTGTCTAAGTTTGTTTTTTTTTTTTTTTTTTTTTTTTGGTTCTATTTTAAGGGTGTTGGAAGTCTTTAACGGTTCCATTTGATGGTACATTTTCAAGAACAACCTTATTAACAATTCATATGTTTCAGATCTCGACTTCGCTGTTCTGGAGATGAATCCTTTTGCATTGGTTGATGGAAAGCCATATCCTTTGGATATGAGAGGTGAGCTGGATGACACTGGTGCTTTCAAGAACTTCAATAACTGCATTCACTTTCTGTTGTTATTACCCTCAGTTGACAAAAGCCATTTGATACTATCTAATGTTTCTTCTATTTTAGCGTACCATTTTCAACACCACCTTACATGATATTATTGTTTCAGGTGGGGCAATATTGAATTCCAATGTTGTTTGGAAGAGTTATGAGTCCTACATTAATGTTTATTCATTGGCTAGATGAAAAGGTACGAACAGATGCCTTACCTCATCAATGACATTTTTTTAAAAGCCAATGATAGTTTTCATGCAGGATTTGGGTTGTATTCAATTTTAATTGCTTTCAATATTCATACAGAAACACCCCATGTTCATAAGGAAATATATTCACCAATTAGATAATTCCATTTAGTATCATGCTTTAATCAGGTTCATTTGTCAATTGCTTGCAGACATGTGCATCTTTGAAATTGACTGAACGCTAAGGGAAGAATTTGGACTATGGTTGCCGGAGGAGGTGCAAGAGTTATATACGCGGTGTGTTCAATTAAAATTCAGAAATTTGACTTGATTTGAGCCGTTCTACATATGAAGCTTTGGTTTTCCTTGGCACTCAAAAGTTTATTCCTTGATCAGGCTAGAGATATTGGCTCCGCTGATGAGCTTGGAGCCTACACTAAATATAGTGGAGCACTACACAGGAGGAGGTCTTGCAATAGGCCAGAGTTGTGATTGATGTAAGAACTTTTTCACTCTTAAGTAATACAAAAGCAGTTACAATAAGTTACTATCCGTCATTGCATACCGTGGCAATGTGCAGGCATCATCCTAATGTGGCAATTAAATTTATACAATGTATTGAAATGCCTAGAATTCAATTTTGCCTCTGTTCTTTATGCAACTGAGTCGCGACATACTTTGCTGCATTACAGAGAGCTACTTTAATTGCAGATTAACTCTGTTTTCTTGCACCAATGAGATTTAAAAAAAATTCGCAGTCATTTGTAAAAAATTAAAAAAAAAAAAAAAAAAAAAAAAAAAGAAACGGCCTAAGTGGATTGGTAACATAAAAGTATCCTGACAAGTTGTTCACTCTTTGTTAACAGGTGAAGCGCTGATGCTGTCAAGAAATATCAAATCCAATAGGGTGACCAAATTTTGTACATTTGTATGGCATCGGACGCTAAATTCATGGATTTTTGTAAATCTAATATTCCATTTTCTGCGTCATCTGCATGTAATGTACTGTCTATAATGTCTATATAATGTCCCTCTTATGTTGCTGCAACCATCAACACATAAAATAACAGCAGAATAATCCATACATAAGCATTTACGATATGTTAATGTCTGTCATTGCAAACCGTGGCAACGCGCGGGCATCATCTAGTGCAAACTAGTCAAACAATTACCAAATGCATGAGTTGTGAGATATTGATTTTCCGATTCTAATTAGATCAAGGTTTTCTTTTTAGAGTAAATGACACTTTAGTACTAATTTTAAAGGTTTATTGCCTATTCCAATGAAAATCTCTTTACCAACCCCATTCCAATGAATTCTAATAAAAAGACGTCAATACCCTCATCCTAATTTAACTCTTTTTCTCCTCTTTTTTCCCGATCATTAACTCTCTCTCTCTCTCTCTCTCTCTCATCCTCCACGAGATCTGAAGCCAGCCATGCCTGGCCGAAGCAAGCCAACGCCGATCAAAGCGTCACTGACGCCGACCAATGCCTCTACGACGATGACTCTCTAACGAAGGATCTGCAAACCTCTCTCTCTCTCTCTAACTCTCACTCACAGATCCGGCACCGAAAGAGATTGGAATTTACAGAAAGAGATCGAAGCTTCCTCAAGCTCTGTGGCGAGCCAGCCAAGGTCGCCGTTTGGGATCGTCAACGGGATTCGTGGCCTGTCAATTGACGGCAAGGAGGAAAAGGAATTGACCGATCACAGTCAGACGAGTGACGTCATGGACAAGGAAAACACCAAGAATGTTAATGTGGAGAGGATTGCGCTCCCGAGGAGCATATCGGTAAGGTCCAACGGCTACGTGAAGCTTCCTCCGGTCACCGCAGCTACCAACGCCGCCGCTCGGACTAGGAACGCGGCCAGATCTGGAACCGCCAAGCCAGTCGGTGCTTTAGTGGTAATTTTAATCAAATTGCGCTTATGTTTAATTGGAATTTACATGGAGTTCTTACTGTTAGAGTGAGAGTTTTACTGTTAGAAGTGAAATTGGTAGAAAAATGTTTCCTTTCTCAGAAGATACATAAATCAATTTCACAGAAGTCATATATTGTTCTAGTATATGTTCAAGTTTACTTTTGCTCATGGGAATCCAATTTACTTTCACTCACGACAAGCATTAGCTTTGAATCATAAATTTGAGTACTAATTTTCTTTTACTGATCCTTCTGTATGTGATTACTTTTGATCATGGACTCCTTTGTGTTTTAAATTTGGGGAGACTTGGGCTGCAATTGCATGAGCTTTGATTCATTGCAGTGGGTTGAGCTTTTAGTTTGCTAGAGCACGTGTATAAAAGCATTGTGCATAACCTGTAGATGTTTATGATTCATCTAACCTCCTTCGTCTCCGATCAGAGGTGGTCGTCCTATCTTGGCCGGTTTACTACCCCCAGTAGAAGTTTACTAAGGGTAGTAAACTTTATTTGTCCGTATCTAAGTTGATTTTCTTTTGTGTTTTAATGTATATACTGACTAGGAAAATATTGTATTGCA
>NC_020493.1:7747881-7755354 GCF_000184155.1 Fragaria vesca subsp. vesca | reverse complement strand
TCTTTTTCAATGTGAATTATGGCATTGGAGCTACTGTTTTGCAAGTTTACTACCCCCAGTAAAAGTTTACTAGGGGTAGTAATCTTCATTTTTTTGCCGGTATGCTTCCGGCAAGATCCGGTGGGTTCCGGTGACATTTTTTTCAAAAAAATCCAGTGAGACTCCGGCATCTCCGGCGATTTTCCGATCACCATCAATTTTCCGGCGACCGGAATCCGGTGACCGGCGCCGGTGTCCGGTGTGCTTCCGGGAAAGTCTTCCCTTCTTCTTTTTCATTTTTTCTCTTTAAATAAAGGTTAAGGGTAAAAAAGTCTTTTAAAATATCATTTTATTATATTTTAATAAAGATTTGTGTATTTGGGCTTAAAATAAGTACCTTGTATTCAAATGGGCTAATAAAAAAGATTATCATTGAAATGGGGTTTGACTTTTTCTATTTTGTGCATTAGGGCTTTTTCCCTAACTCGGGGTTAATTTACTCGATCAAGATTCTCCTCCATTTTATAAAAAGAAGGGAAAAAACCATTTTTATAAAATGGAGGAGAATCTTGATCGAGCAAATTAACCCCGAGTTATAAGGACGAGTGGATCACTTCAATGTCGACTACTAAAGTCCAAGTCGCGCGGATGCGTCCAAAGATGCAAGACTTTTTTTTCTGCTTTTTTTGTTTTTGCGTGGTAGCTGGAGATGATTAAAAGGCGGGACCAGTTCATCTTCAATTCTTCATATACTGCAATTGACCAAACGTCAACCCGAGAACAGAAGACTCATGAGTCTTTCCATGGTCCTTTGTGTTTTATTAAAATCCAGCAAATGACGACGACCCAGTCTGGAATAGAAAGCTAGCTCGAGCAGAGAGTGAAGTTGTCCGGAAACTTCCCCCCGCCTACGACTACAAAAGGCCGAATCCGGAATATACTGCTTCACTTATCATCAACATTCAACAAAACAACCATTTGGTATATACCAAAAATCCTCTCGATCAGTTACAAATTCCACAAACAAGCTAACATTGGCGGCAGTCCTACTCCTATTATCGGCATTCAAAGTTGTTACTAACAGTAACATTAACAATATTACCTGCAGATCTTGTTGTAACAATGCTCTCTAATTGTGGTTCACTTGGACAAACCAACACCGCCATTGTTGAATCAATAGGCCCGATAACCAAATTGACGCTCCCTCGTCGCTTTGTCTATCTGCAATGGTGTCCCTACCCCATGGGCAATCTCCATGAGATGGCGAGGATGCCAATAGTCTTGGCTTAATCCAGAAATTCGTATCCACACTTGGGTGTGTGTTTGAGGCAGATTAGCACCGGGTATGAAGTCTGGCTTCCATTCGAATAACCGAAAAATTCCATTAGCGAGAGAACATGTACCACTTCTCCAAATTCTTCTCATGTCATCTTCACTATTGAAATGAATGTCAAAGAAACCCTTACCCAATGGAACCAACTGCCATGGGTTCGTAGTGTTCCACTGAGCCGCAATGGAAGCTTTCAGAGAATCAGTTCTCATAGGAACCGATCCTTTACGAAGTAGAAGTCTACCAATGAGATTAGTGCGAAATTTCTGCAATTGTTCATAATATAAATCGTCACTAATCTTGACATAGATCATGTCACCGTGTACCTCTGGGTTTGGTAGTTGGCAAATGATGGTAGGGTCAATTGTATCAATTGAACCTCCAACAATGGAAGCAAAGGTCTGTGTTCGAGATTGGGTCTTTGGCAGAGACAAAGATCCTCCACCCTCAATAAAATCCAGTCCCAAGGGTCTCTCAAATGGTTCGCAAGGAGCAACCAAATTGACGATGGCAGTAACATCCTCTGTTGCTGCCGTGATAGTTGTCGATGTGCGGCTCGCTGCTGAGATCGACGCTAATGGGGTTGACGTCGCCGGGATTGATGTCGTAGCCACCGCCGCCGCTGTTGAGATCGGCGTTGTCATTGATGGTGTTAGGTCATGTGTACGCTTCACTGTTGAGGGTTCCCCAATGATGCAGCAGGAGTATGGAGGGCTAACCAGCGTTAAACCCCAATAAGTGGAGAGTCTTCCAGCGAAAAACTCTATAGGACCAAAACCTGGAGCGCGCTAGGAAACTAAAAGTAAACTCTTAAGATCTGAATTATAATTGATAAACTGAATGTCAGCTACCCAAAATGGTGCTTATATATGGGAAACAAAACCCTAGGGCGACTAACAACCAAACCTAAAAGCCAAGGATTGAATTAAAACAGAATCCGAAAATAACTAGGAAACATAAAATCTCAAAAACTAATAAAACGCTGATTTGAGGTCCAAAACAAACTCGGATGGCCGAAAAAGCCCATACATCGTGGCAAAGCCACGAGTCTTGTTCGTTGGGCCGTTCCCCTTCCAGAAAGGTATAATAATAGTCATTAGGACACCGAACGCCAAATCTGCAGCAAACCGAGTTTGGACCTGCAACGATCGATCTATTCCTCGATTGCTTCTGCCATCCGTCCTACATCAGTCTCCTCCACCTCCGAAGAACTCGACCCCGAGTTCTCAATAGAATAAAGAGCCTCATCCGCATGGTACTCATAAATATCAGCCACATTAAAGGTATTTGAAATTGATATAAAAGCGGGAAGTGCAACAACATAAGCGTTGTCATTGATCTTCCGTAGTACCTTGAAAGGACCATACTTCTTGGGTTGCAGCTTATTGTAGGTACCAACAGGAAACCTTTCCTTCCTTAAAAACACCATTACGTCATCACCTTCCTTGAACAACTTAATCCGGCGATGCTTATCAGCGGCAGCCTTATTCTTTGCATTAGTGGCCTCCAATTTAGCTCTAACTGACTCACACATCCGCCATTGGTTGCCATTCTTAGGAACCAGAAGGACTGGAATTGCACAAGGGCTCATGCTCTCACGAATAAACCCCTTCTTCAGCAAGTCCTCAATCTGCTCCCTCAAGATCTCATTCTCTTTAGGACTCATACGGTAAGGGGGAAGATTTGGTAAGCTGGCACCTGAAATAAAATCAATCTGGTGTTGGATGTCTCGCATGGGTGGTAACTCATTTGGTAGCTCATCGGAAATCAATTCCTCAAATCCCTTAAGCAACTGTTGTACCTCTTCAGGGATCTCCACAGGTTCTTTCTCTGCACTAAACAACCCCTTAATCACCACAAGACAACACAACTCTGACTCCTTAAAGTCTTCCTCTATCTCCCGCTCATTCCTGGACAAGATCAGAAAGCTCTCCCTCTTCTTTTCTACAGGTTTGACAAAGTTCACCACAGGAGCCTTAGCAATCTTGAACTCACCCCACATAAACAACATCACATTATCCCGACCCCTGTAAGTAACATCAACATCATACTGCCAAGGACGCCCAAACAGAATATGACAAGCATCCATGTCCAGAACATCACAAACTACTTCATCCATATAATGCTTACCAATCGAAACAGGCACTTTACAAGTTCTGGTTACACGCACTTGAGGACCTTTCTTTACCCAACCCAGAGAATAGGGCATCACATGGGCCTCTGTTGGTCACTTCAAATACTCTACCAACTTTTCAGCAACAAAATTTTCGCAACTCCCATTATCCACAATCATATTACACACCTTGTTGTTGACAGAGCAATACGATCTGAAAATGTTCCTACGTTGACCGTCCTCCTCCTTGGGAGACAACAAAATTCTCTGCAATACAATGTTCACCTTTTCTGGAGAATCTTCCACTGCAAATTCAGCCCCTTCATAGTCATCGCCTCCTTCCTCCGTCTCGTCTTCCTCACAAGCCTCGACCAAAGCCTGAACTGCGTTAACCACCTTCGGAGGTGCAGTACACTCGTTGGATCTATGACCAGGCTGTAAACACTTATAACAAGTTCCTGGAAAAGGCCTTGCATAAGGGTTAAAAGGTCGCTGCACAGGTGCTGCCCGAGTCGCTCTGCTAGTACTGCCAACAGCACCAAATGCCCTGGTGGCCATTCCACCTGTATTCTGCGACACCGTTTTTCCTTGATCTCCCATTGAACTCCTGACTTCAGTACTCCTCTGACTAGTGAATCTTGGGAATTGAAAAGAAACCCTAGGGGACTTCTCCATCAGCTCCGCCTTTATCGCCAAGCTTGCAGCCTCAGTCACATACCACATAGTTTGCAAGCGAATCTTCTCTTGTATGGAAGGTCTCAACCTACTGATGTACCGAGCAACCTTCTGCCCTTCAGATTCGCCTAAGTCATTGCGCTCAGAAAGACGCACAAACTCAGCGGTATACTCTGTTACAGTCTTCGCCCCCTGAACACAATCTAGGTACATCCTGTAAAGAATCTGTTCATAGTCCTCCGGCAAAAATCGTTCTGTCATCAATTGTTTCATCCTCCGCCAATTCTTGACTGGTTTTTTCCTTTGCCTCAATCTCGTCAATGCCAATTTATCCCACCAAACTGCCGCAGTGCTCTTGAGACGAGCTACCACCAACTTCACTTGCTTATGTTCTGCGACATTCATATGCTCCATGAATCTGTCCACTTCAATTTGCCAATCCACAAATTCCTCCACGTTCATCATCCCATTAAAGAAAGGGATATCAACCTTCATCCTGAAATCCTTATCATCTTGCCCTAATTGCGCATGATCAACCGCTTCATCTTCTGAATCAGACTCAGAGCAGCTAGCAATTGTGGTTCCTCTCCCTCGTAGAACCCTATGTTGAGGAATATCTCTGCTTTCTCCACGCTTCTTATTGTTATTATCAGTCTTCAATTCGTTCACCTGATTAGTCAACGTAGCAAGGGCTGCGGTAAAAGTCGCAGTAACACCTTCTAGGATACCTTCTAAGTCTGCTCTAGTAATCGGTACGTCACCCATGATCAAGGATACAAGAGACAGGAACGTCTGGCTCCAGATACCACTTGACGCAGCAGGAGTATGGAGGGCTAACCAGCATTAAACCCCAATAAGTGCTCGCCTTCCAGCGAATAACTCTATAGGACCAAAACCTGGAGCGCGCCAGGAAACTAAGAGTAAACTCTTAAGATCTGAATTATAATTGATAAACTGAATGTCAGCTACCCAACTGAATGTCTGTTCCTCGATTGCTTCTGCCATCCTTCCTACATCACCCAACAATGAAGTCAAGCCCAAGAGATCGGTATGACATGGCTCAGGTGGAGCCTATCAAACCGATGAAGCCATAGTTGAGCCTTATGTTCATGTTCATATTTGCTAGTGATTTTTGGTGTACGTAGATTCACTACGTCAATTTTGGCTTCAGACGACCTGCCAGGTCGGTCGTCTGAATGTTTTTTCAGCTGTCGTCTATCAAGCAGTCATCTGATAAGCATTCAGTCGACAGACCTCGTTAGACGTCTGATACAACTTCGACGACAAATTGTATATAAGCAACTGTCGTCTGTATGCACCTACATTCGTAACAAAATTAAAGTTTCTGTCGTTAGAAAGCTTCTTAACGACATAAAAGTATCGTCGAAACTAAAGTAATACTAAAGATGTGAGCAGCCGTCTCTCGTCTCAAACTTATTCACACGTTACTATTTTGTCGTCTAAATATATCTCAGACGACATACGTCAAACCTCTTCTCTCGACTCAAATGCATTCAAACGTCACTTATCTGTCGTCTGATACTTACCTCAGACGACATATACTATGGTCATCTTTTACTTTAAGACGACATATAAATGTCGTTTGAATATGTAGAGACGTCGATGTCCATGGGGATATCTGTTGTCTGATTTTAATTTGGATGACAATTTAATAAAGCATTTGCACAACATGATTCAGAAATCTCAAATTCATTCTTATTACCAAAACCAATCAAATTACAAAGAGTTATTTATTCTAAAGGGACCCATAAGCTATAAAATATAAAAAATATCAAACCAAATAATAGCAACTACAATATGGTGGTGTGCAGAAAGTCCTCCTAAGTCCTAACTGCACTAAGGCACTCTGATACTTTCATCATACTCATCAAACTCCAATATGCACCATTCATTCAAGTGTCACCTGCAACATTGAAGACAAAGAACTTTAGTGAATCAATATGAGTATATGTCAATAAATAATTAAATTTCAGCAATAAGAAGTAAGTAAGCACTACGTCCTTTTTGGCTTCAGACGACTGGGTTCAGACGACAAAAGACTTTTAGTCTGTCGTCCCGAATATTGTAACGACAGACATTTAAAAGAGTGTCGTCTGAAAATAGCAACTCAATAGTAGTTAAAATTAACGTGTTTTTGAGACGACATACGTTTGTCGTTCAAAAAACAAGGAAAAATGTACCCTAATGTTACACTTATAAGACGACAGAAAACTGTCGTATGGTGAAGAAACTTAAATGTGTCTGAAGCTGTTTTTTTTTTTGGCATAATTGGGGGAGTTTTTTTTGACACTTAAAACCAACTCTCATTCTCTCAACTCCCCCCGATACATTTCTTTACTTTTCTCAACTCTCTTTTCTCTCTCTCAACGTTCCTCACCCACAGAACCAAAACCTCTCTTCCTCCTCCCTAAAAACCAAATTCTCTCCTCTTCACATTCTCAAATTGATCGAATCCTCTCCTCTATCTAATACCCTAAAACCAATTTCTCTCATCTAGATCTGGAGACCCAGATCTGCCCCAATTTCAACCTCCCAAACCCTAAATCTCCAAACCCTCGCAAACCATGTCCACCGTCAAGGCCACCACCCGGAAGAGGCGCGCGGCCAAGCCCGACCAAGCCCGAGCTCGCCAAGTCGGCCAACGTCAATCTCAATCTCGACCTTTCCAGGTTAACGGCAGAGCCGTGGTGAGAGGAGAGTCCAGGATGGACGGGGTGGAGGAGGACCTTGGTGACGATCTCGTTGGTGGTGGGATTGGCGAGGAAGTCGACGGCGGCGATGCGGCAGAGAATGAGGGGCTTGGAGAGAACACGAGGGGAGAGAAGAAGCGGAGTTGGTGGAGTGTTCGAGGTGGCCTTAGGGGAAGTAGTAAACCCTAGTATGGAGGGTGGGGATGGAGACGGAGTTGCCGGCGCAGGCTCGCCAGATTTTGGGATCGATGGAGACGAGCTGTAGGGGAGGCGGCGGCGCGTGGGAGTGAGAGAGATGCTGAGAATTGGGAGACATGGTGGTTGGGATTTAGAGATTGGAGGAAGAAGAGGAATGGAATCTCTCTCTTTCTCTCTCTTTCTTCTCCAGGTTTTGCTAGGTTTCCAATGGCCACCGTTCCAGGACAGCTGATCTGGGAGATCACCAAGAAGGAGGAACAAGCCTGCGAGCTTGGTTCACAAGTCTGTGATGAGGAAGGAATTCCCTCGCATGGCCAAGGCTGTTACCAATCAGGTACCAACATGCTCGATTTACAATTCGTTGTTTTGTTGATGCATATGTGTTTTTGTGGAATGTTATGAATGAGGATAGGTCGACTTGAGTTTTGTGGAATTCATCTTCCACCATGACTGTTGGTTTCTCCATC
>NC_020493.1:7734397-7746917 GCF_000184155.1 Fragaria vesca subsp. vesca | reverse complement strand
GCTATGTAACCCAGACAAGGCTCCAAAGGTCAAGATTCTTAAACTCTTTGTTATGAGTTTGTTTCTAGTAACATAATCTATATTTCATGTAAACACATTAATTAATTTTCATTATCCAAAGTTCCAAACCATTACGTATACATTTCTCTGATTCCCTAACATATTCATTTGAACTTTGTTAGAATGATATATATGAATGGCTAGCGGCTACGTACATTCTTCCTCCGGTTCGCATTGGCTATCTACTTCGGTAATATCATCCCAAATGTATCTGGTGTGAGGAAGTCAGTGTTCTACTTTTTAAAGCCAGGATACTGGATAGGGAAAAGTGGAAACAAAGTGGAAGGTAAAAATACTGAAATTCAGTATCTGCTCAACTTTCCTTTCTGAGTTGTACTTATGAGTTGTGACTTGATACTTTTGTGTTCCTCTAGCTCTCTTTGGGTAGAGGACGGTGTTTGTAGTTAGATAGGTTCAATTCCACCACCTGAGCATACTGGTCCTGATGACGAAGATGTCCTGGAAGAGGAGAACATTGTTAAGAAGCAAGCTATGGAACACACCGTTGGTCCAAACCTTGCAGTTTAGATACGCGTTCTTGTAAAAACATATCCTAGCAAAAAACACGGTCGTTGTTGTTCCAAGAGCAAGAGGACTCCACCATACCATGCTCTTAAGGTACATAACCTATTTTGACTCGTTAAGAGAATGTGGATCTTATTATGAACCTGTTGTTCGTGTGGAGCAAAATCTGGTGAAATAGTCTATTTAGATTATTCATTCGATGCATCTTTGTCTAGCGTTTTGTACCTAGACTATGAGATCCTCTAGCAGAATATTATGTCTTCATCAGATAGCTGCTCAGGCATATATACCTCTTTGCTAATTTTTAGGTGGATAGGTCGACTTGAGTTTAGTTATTTGTTCTTCTTTGGACTTGCTTTGTTGGCCATAATGCTTGTCAGTCTTAATGACTTTATGCAAGTATATGCAGTGCCATATAGTGGGATGCCTCTTCTTTTTGACCTTTGTTAGTTGCTCTCTGCATATAATATAACCTGGACTAGAAAATTGAGGTATTTTTTAATCATGGTATACTGGTATTTCTCTGCATATAAACCTGGATGCCTAGTGTAATTTTATGATTGCTGCTATTATCATCGACCTCAACTCCATCGGTTTATTTGGGTGAGTTTATTTTACTGCTATTGCCTTTATGATCATCATTTAATTTAACTGTATGTAACTTTGGTTCTTATATTCACTGTCACAGAAGTACATGGGTCTCATCAAGTTAAGATCCAACATTGGATATTGTAGGTACTGTATCATAAATATTATTTGCATGAATGCATCATAATGTTCAGATCTTACTTAACTTCTTATAGCTGTCATTTAATTGTTTATTGACATATACTCGTATTAAGTTAAGATCCAGCATTGGATATTGTAGGTACTGTATCATAAATATTCTTTGCATGAATGCATCATAATGTTCAGATCTTAACGTAACATCTTCGGTTGAAGTCATATACGTAATCATAATTGGTTATGAACATAAATCGAAGTGTTGTTCAAAGAAGGAATAATCATAGTATGATCATACATCTTTTATTTAACACGGCATACTCAAAAGTAGTAAAGAAAATTAAGAACAACTCCACACATAACTAGCTAGCTATGAAAGAGAAGCTAGCAAATTGATGAACTATCTCCCACCATCATGAGGCTTCATCATCTGGGATTGAATCTGCATGCTCTGGTCATAATCTATGCTGGTTATGACTTCACCTTCATCACTTCTAACATCAACAACGCAAGCGTTTGAAGGTGACGCTGCAAGCAAGTAATCGGTCTCTTTGGGGGAGGAGTCAGGCTTTCCTCCTGGATGCTTTGACATAACAGCCAGTATTGCCTCTAGCTCCATTGCTACTTCTTTCATGGTAGGCCTATCTCCTCCTTTCAAACTTAAACATCTTTTGGCGAGATGGGCTACTTGTTCAGCTATTTCAAAGCTTCCCTCCTTGATAATTTCAAGATCAAGAATATGAGCCAAGCGATTCTCTTCCACTGACGTTACAAAACAGTTCGCTAGGTTTCTCTCTGCCTCAGGCTTCTTGTGAGAAATTGCCACTTGACTCGTTATAAGCTCGACAAGAACAACGCCGAAACTATAGACATCACTTTTCTTCGTCAGTGTGTTTGATTGAAGATATTCAGGGTCCAAGTACCCTAGCGTGCCTTGCACTAAAGTAGACAGTTGATTTTGATCTTCGGGAACCAATTTTGAAGCTCCAAAATCTGATACTTTGGCAGTGAAATTCTCATCCAGTAGGATGTTAGTTGCCTTCACATCTCGGTGCACGATTTGCATGGATGTGGAGTAGTGCAAGTATGCTAGGGATCCTGCTGTTTCTGCTGCTATCTTCATTCGTAACCCAAAAGAAAGCAGATCCTTGCCATTCTTCTTATGAATGTGCTCATAAAGTGTGCCATTGCTAACAAACTCGTAAACTAACAAAGGAGTTTGAGTCTCTAAGCAACAACCTAGGAGCCTCACCACATTTCTATGGTTGATTTGTGAAAGAACAATCACCTCATTGATGAACTGATTACTTTGGGTCATTGGGGCATTACTCTTCGACACCTTTATGGCAACCTCCTTTCTATCCGGCAATGTTCCTTTGTAAACAAATCCGTAGCCACCTTCGCCAATTTTTCCGCTGTCATCGAAGTTGTTTGTGGCCTTGTTAAGCTCTTCTCTTGTAAAGATCTTGGCTGCTTGAGGTCCGTCAAAATTCTCCAATTTTTGTTGTAACAAGAAGCCACCATTGTCTTTGAAGTACTTCTCTTTGAGTTGCTTGAACTTTCTTCTTTTCATTACGCAGTATATCCAAAATGTTATAATCAATACGACAAGGAAGCTCAAACAGACACCTGCACATAATCATGATACAACTCAATATGACGTACAAACGATAATAAGAAGTTTCTGCTCAGTGATAGCAAATCCATACCCAGTGAAATTTGGAGGGAAGTATTCTTTGGTTTTCCGATGATTTTGACACAAGGATTGTTGTTATTGTCGTCATTTGTTTGGCGCCCCTTGGGACATTTACAAGTGTAACTTCCTACTAAATTTTTGCATGTTGAAGTAGGATGGCAGATGGTCGAATTAGTACACTCGTTAACATCTGAAATTAAAACCGAAAAACAAACGTATATATTAGTTAGATGTGGATCAGGTAAACATTTACGAGCTTAATGTAAAAGATTTTTACCTTCGCAACCACCAAGGACGTAAGGGTTCCCTTGGTAACCTTTCTGGCACCGGCAGAAATATCCACCTGAAGTGCCGTTGACACATTCAGTATTTGCGGCCTTGCATGCATAAGAAGTTTGATTATTGAGGGCAACTTCACAGTTGTCCTTTTCAATTTCCCAGTTAACAGCCACCGGAAGCTCCGGCGAGTTTGTGCTGCTGTCCATCTCTTTAAAAGTTGCATTCCCGGCGAAGGTGAAATTGCGATCATCCACAATGAAACCGTAGCTGCACGGGTAGTCTAGTGCCCACTGTGATGTGCTTCCAAGGCCTGTACCGATTGTCCACACATCCAAGTTAATACTGTGAAGTCCACTTATGATGGTCCTTTGGGTACACCCGACGCCACTGCAATTGTTGGACAACGCTCCGAGTAGATCTTGGCACAAGCTCACGCCGGTTGTCCCCAGCTTCTCGATTTCTGTTCGCTCTGGCTCGACTTGAATTGGGTGACAAAACCTTGGTATAGTGCTATTTTGTTACATCCAATGATATAAACCTTGTTCTTATCAGAGATGGTGTAACCAGAGGGGAGGATGAGCTCACTGTTTCTGTACAAAGAATCGTTGTAGTAACCGTCGGTGTAGCAGTTCCGGGATGTGGGCAGCATTACTTGCATCTTACTCTCACCTACAGAAATGTTAGTAATGCTTTGGTTGAGGATATCACCGTTCAAGAACTTGAGTAACGGTGGCGTGGTGGCCTGGTCACAGGTGACCTTGAATATTGCTGTTCATCTTGTTCCGGCACCTCCATGTAACAGCTAGGCTCTATGCCGAATGGATATGGGATTTCGACATCACCGCAGCGGTCGGAGCAGGTTGCAGGCCTTGGCGCTTGAGAAGATGCTAGGGTTACTGCCACCATTAACAAAGAGAGTTGGATAATAAGCATTTGCATCCTACCATGTATTAAGGCCATGGCATTCAAGTATTGCGCGAGTGATTATAAGGAATAACTCACGATATATGTTACTAATTTGTGTATGTTTATGATCTGAAAGTGAGTTGTGCAATGTCTTTTATAGGGGTCTTCTGACCATCAATCTATCATATATGTTCCCATTATGGTATTTCTTTAGAATTTAACTGGACATAATGATAGTATTTTCAAATTTTTTTTTTTTTTCTGGCCAAACCGGAAGTATGAAACTAATGGTCAATGAAGCCCGCATGCATTAATAGTCAATTATCTAGCCAGCGAAGGGAGCAGAGTCTTTCTTTTTGTTTTCCTTTCTTGGTCCTAATCAATCTCACTTTGAGATACCAAATGAAAAACATTATACATTGTTTCACATTCTATATAAATTATCAATTAAAAGAAGAAGGAATAACGGTGTATAGATTAGACTGAACTTATTTTTTTTGTTTAGTTGATAGCATCTTTGTTTATGTTTGTTAACTCAAAAAATAAGGCTTGAATAATAAAGAAGTACGTTGCGTTTACACCTAACTAGACTAATTAATAGAACTCATAATTTACGTTACAAAACTTGAACCTAAAGTCTTGGCTCGATTAATTAGTTCACTTCTTGTATATATTTTATAACTCGAGACTAAACATACATAGGGCTTCGGCTTCCATCATTCATGGGGTTAAACCTTATGGAGTTATAGACTTATAGGATAACTTTCGCTAGCGGATATACTGACTTATAGGAATATAACATTTGCAATATGTTGATCGAGGTCTTCTTCCATTATTTCCGGGTGTGGAACAATGAACCAACCAACCTTTCATCCTCCTCTTTAAGAAGATTAAGAGGCACATCATAAATTTATCCATGCATTGATGCACTTAACTATGCATCGATTTATCATGCAAAAGTTGTGACCATGAATATACTCAAACTACTTACTTAGTAACCTGCATGCACCAATTGATTCTGGAACTTAAACTGAGAGGTATAAATGTATGAACTGTATTTCTTATTACTGAATAAGTTGTGCTTGCAAGCTCGCTTTTTGTAGACAAATTGAATAGGTTGAGGTTGTGAGTGAACCAAAATGCCTTGGTCGTCTCTCTTATTTCCTGAAGCCACTTGGTAAGCCCAAAACTTTCAAAGTCAAGCAAAGTTACGAGATCAATCGGTTTCAAGAAAACGAAAGCTTGAGGTCCCTGATTTGCCAAGCCAGGATCCTTCTGCCTATATATACGTGATTTGTTTTCTGATCAGGTGGCAAAAGTTTATAGTTGGCTTTTGAATTTATTTTTTTTCCACCACACATCACTATAAATTGACTGACGGGGCACAAGTGGCACAACTTCCATTTTCATCGATAATTTTATGCAACCAACTAATTATTCTATGCAATGTCAATGTGACAATTCGTTTTCCGTTATGCTTGATGATCACGGTGACAGGTTGTAGTTGTAAGTTGTAACTTGTTTGGTTTATTAGTTTATGTCAGTTTCTAGACGGTAAGATCATTTCGTCAAGGTGCCCAAGTAGGTGTAAATGGTATTAAACAATTTCCTTTTCCAATACGAAGATGACTGGTGGAAAATTTCTAATTTGCAGTCTGAATATGACATGACTTGTGGAAATTTTCCAAGCGATAACTAGTGACAGCATGCAGATTCAACTAGCGTAATACCTATCTACCTATGATTTTTTCTGGGCATTTTTGATAGTCTCAAGTGTTATTCCTATTTTGGAATTTTTCATTTCCGGAGTTTTAGCCCCGATTAGCAAAAGGCCAGAAAAACTTTCGAGTTATGAATCGGGAATAGAACCGATGGGATAATACATGTCTCCTTAACTAGTTTCCCTAGCTAGTTGACTTGGTACTTCGAGCTAGCTAGCTAGGTAGGTTCGAGATTTGTGATGTTCACTTGAATGAATGAGCAAGTAATTCTTTACAAGCTAAGTTTTATTTTCCCGGTTAGGCTAAAAATAGTGTAACTCTACTGTTGCTTTGGGGCTTAAGCTCTGGTGGTTGTAGTTTTCCTTCACAGTTACTCAGTGAAGTCATGAGCATATTTGCCCTAAAATACCATTAGCACTGGTGTACTGTAACACTGTTGGGCTCTATTGGTCCATGATTCTTCATTAGATTGGATGGGGAAGCTTTATAATCTGTGAATGGCATGGCTTCTGTTGTCCACTACAAAAAAAACCTCTAGTACCCACGTTTCCTATTTGTGGGCTTTGACTCCTTTGCCCACGAATGATTGTGGCTGTGGACTTTACCCACGATGCAGCAACATTTTTAAGGAATGTGGCCTTTAATGCCGTGGCTGTTGCTAAATATTATCACAATTGCCCTGCAATCGTGAGACTTCTTACATGGACCCCACTTTAGGACCTACCACCACAAACTGTCAAAAGAGCTCACGATTGTTTATCAATCGTGCCAATATCTACATTATATTCATACAAGTCACCCACGATTGTTTTGGGTTTTGTGGCTTCATTAAAACTGATTTTTTAAAAAAAATTATTATGAATCGGATACTAGAAGTGAACCTATGTAATCAACAGAAACCCAGTTGCTATATTAAATCTCCCCGTCCACAATTCAAGTATCGTAATTACAATTTACAAACAGCTAACCAAATAAAAAGTTAAACAAATAAAAACAATCTACATCGACAAGAAACATGTTATAATTAACCTGACTTACAAAGGCAACTTAAGATTAACCTTCTCTGATACCTACAGAAGTATGGCTTCAATAACTATGCTTCCAGACTCATCTAACTCTGGACCCAACTGTACGTTTTCCTAATGAGCTGCATTTCTTCAAAATCACAATGGAGAATGCTGGCCACACCTTGCAAGGTTCAAGAAATTCATAAGTCAAACACTCAAACATACTACCTCAAAATCAAAGGCAAAACAACATCCTTGCCAAATCAAAAAGTTTAAATTGAATGTATACATTTAAAGCAAAATAATAGTCTAGTACACAACCTAGTTGATATCAATCACTTGGGAAAACATTCTCAAATTAAGCAAATTACAGTACAAATGTGAGATCACATTATCTAGAGAACATAAGATGACCTTGCAAAACAAAAGTAATTCATAGTCTACTTACCCGCATGTCTTCCAAAATCGCTAAGGTTTGAAGCTTTGGAGCATAAGGCTTTTACATAACTTTCTAATTTATATCTCTACTTTCTCCTGCATAAAGGATGGATATTAGTGTATCAAGCCAAGTTGTGGCGTACAAACAAAAATATGACAGGATTTAAAAAGGCTTTATGATCAGTTACGTTATTTCACCTGCATTGGTACAATCTACATCAGCAATGAACTTTTCTGCAAGCTTCTGAAAGCAATGACGTATTTAACATATATAAATACTTTAGAAATATACAGTAGCTTGTACATATTGGATTTGATTAAATTTAAAATTTAAAATTTGACATCTTGTACATCAGTTTTTTTTTTTTTTTTTTTTTTTTTTTTTAATTTCCAAAAGCACATTCAAAAACCTTTGTGTCCACTTCTTCTAACAAAAACCCATCCAACAATATCACTATTGAAAATAACACTTCAACTTAACGGTAACGTACTATTTGGTATCCAACTTACATGCTGAAGTCTGGTGTCATGAGGACTCTAATGCCAGCAGAAGCAAATTTAACAGCACCAAATAGATTTCTCCATTGGGCTCATCCGAACTCAAGGCAATGTAGGTTCAGAACCAAGTGCTTGACCTGTTGACGTACATTCAAGTCAATCACTCGAACTGCTGTACGTTAATTAAGTTAGTAATATACAGAGTATGTTCAACAGCACAGATTAACCAAAACACAACTAGCATCATGGAACTCCAGAACTACATAGTCTTCCTAACATACCAAAACTCATTTCATGTATTAAAAATAGAAAGTAAGCACAGCATAGCAGAATCAAATTAGCCACGCACTAAGCAACTTCAACTGGACAGGAAGCAATTGGCCAACAAAGAACCAACTGACCAATACTGGCCCCTGCCCCGTTCCCACCTACGACAATATGCATGCACCCATGAGGCAAAAGACATCATTATCATCTGTTTAGATTGTATCACATGATATTCAAGTTTCATACACCATGACCCAAGGATGGGCCCTAACACTAGGCAGGACTGCTTTCGAGATCATACTAGAAGATACCAATGTACCAAATCAGAATCCTCACACAGGAAAACATTGAGACAGAACATAGAGTTACACAAAAAACACCCAGAGATTCTAGCCTCCATCTTCTTGCATTCTCTGTAGCAGGATGGAAGCAGAATTTCCAGAAACATGACATCGAAGATAGTTCCCCCGTTACAAGAATCATTAAGAAAGAAAGTTTCAAAGTCAAATACAGAAAGGTTAAAAATCTTTGCTGTTTACAATTGGCCCCAGAATTGAGATACGTCTCTCCAGACTTGAGCTTGAAGCCTTCAACTAGTTTTGCTTCCCGACCATTTCCATTGAACCACACACTACCAGAAGAAAGGCTTTAGCTGACGAAAATAAAAAACTTTAGCCGACGAAATTTTCCTTCGTTGGCTAATTTAAAATTTTCGTCGGCTATGGTCAACTTTAGCCGACGAAATTAATATTTCGTCGGCTGAATAATTTTTTTCGTCGGCTATAGTCTGTGAACTTTAGCCGACGAAATTTTTAAAAGTTTAGCCGACGAAAACTATACGTAGAACCTTCAAACGCAAAAATATCGTGAAATAAGATATGATCAGAATGGTGAAATACGTCTACGGTTGAAAAATCACGGTATTCCGGTAAAGTCTCGGTGCCGATAGTTGCGGTCAATGCAATTTACTCTTATTATTCACTATGCTGCAGATTTGGCATTTGGTGTCTGATTGACTATTGTGATACCTTTCCGGAAGCGTAACGGCGCTACGAGTCAAACTCATGGCCAATGCCATGATGTATAGGCCTTTTTGGCCATCCGAGTCCGTTTAGGGCTTCAAAATGCAGTTTTCTTATTTCCGATTAGAGTTGACCGTTTCGATCGAGCCCTTAACGTTGTCGAATCCAGTTGAATTTTTTACCATAGACATCTTTCGTCATAATGATCATATCTGACGGTCGAATTTTGGTTTGTGAATTTTAGTCATCGGAATCACGTGTCTACTATTTACCGTTATTATTCCCTATGAGGAGCCCTATCATCAGAAGGTAAATGTCTCAAAATTTTTATATGGGCAGTTGCGTTTCATCTACGTGAGAGTTTTTTCTGTGGAATGTTTGACCAAACTAGGTAATATAGAGGGAGATTTGAGCGTTTTCGTGTGATAAGTGACGATGGATTATGGTTGACCGTTTCGATCGAGCCCTTAACGTTGTCGGATCCAGTTGAATTTTTTACCATAGACATCTTTCGTCATAATGATCATATCTGACGGTAGAATTTTGGTTTGTGAATTTTAGTCATTGGAATCACGTGTCTACTAATGTTGTTTAACTTGTTTAGTAGGTTATACAACTTTGTGAACCAACTCTACATAGGAAGCAAAATTATTAAAAATCTCGTGAAATAAGATGTGTTCAAAATGGTGAAATACGGCTATGGTTCAAAAATCACGTAAATCGGGTAAAGTCTCGGTGCCAATAGTAGCGGTCAACCCTATTTACCGTTATTATTCCCTATGGGGAGCCCTATCGTCGGAAGGTAAATGTCTCAAAATTTTTATATAGGCAGTTGCGTCTCATCTACGTGAGAGTTTTTCGTGTGAAAGGTTTGACCAAACTACGTAATATAGGGGGAGATATGAGCGTTTTCGTGAATTTATAGACTTTAGCCGACGAGATATTAAAAAAGTCGTCGGCTAAGGTCAAAAAATTACAAAATTTTTTGGGCGGTAAACCAAAGTTGGAGGAAAATTTTCAAAGGACTTTAGCCGACGAAAATATATGAAAAGTCGTCGGCTAAAGTCGAAAAATTTTCAAAATTTTCAACCAAAATTTTTTGACGGTCAACCAAAATTTTCAAAAGAGTTTAGCCGACGAAAATAAAGAATTTCGTCGGCTAAAGTTCTTTATATAGGCGAAGATGGATGGTAAGAGTCTATATCTGCCAGATTTTCTTCTCGGCCTAGCTCCGCCGTCAAGCCACCGGAGACCGCCACACTTGTCCCAAAGCTTCGCCGTCGTCTCTACTTCATTGCTGGATAGGTGATGCATTGAGTGACACCGCCGTGAGGGATAAATCAAGCTCCAAAACTCCGCCGGTTCGGATTCGGTGTCGATCGAATTTCTCCTTCTTTAGGTCACCATTTGGTGAGTTCTATATATGGGTAAGTTGAGTTTGATTAGTACTACATTCCTCTAGAATTTTGTAGCTCGATTCGGTGTGTGTGAAGAGAATCGAAGATTTGAAGTTTTTAGGGTTTAAAATTGGGGATTTTTATATTTTGAGTCGATTGACCTGTTTAGGCTTAGAATTGAGCTTCGACTTCTTCTAGAAAGTTGTTCGAAATGTTGAGAGGAAGATTCTGTCAAATTTTGGTCGTGATTGGAGGTAGCCGAAAGTTTCTGCAGTTTTTTTTTTCGAAACCTAGCAACTTTAGCCGACGAAATTTAAATACTATATTCGTCGGCTATAGTATTTTTTAATTTTTTTTTATAAGGTTTAGCCGACGAATTGCCATAATTCGTCGGCTATAGTTATTTTTAAATTTTTTTTATAAGGTTTAGTTCGTCGGCTATAGTTATTTTTTAAATTTTTATAAGGTTTAGCCGACGAAATATAGTATATTTCGTCGGCTATAATTATTTTTGAATTATTTATTACACACTTTAGCCGATGAATATCTTAATTGTTTCGTCGGCTAAAGTCTGGGAAAAAAACCGATGACATGTTTTTCGTCGGCTAACTGTGAGACTATAGCCGACGAAAAAAAAAAATTTGTCGGCTAAAGTCATCGCCGACGACCTTTTCCCGACGAAATCTTAGCCGACGAATTAAGCTAACATGCCGACGAAACTTTTTCGTCGGCTAAAGTGCTTGTCCTGGTAGTGACATCCATCCAATTACAGAATTTCCTAAAGGGCTCATTACATATGACCCTTCCTAACAAGTTGGAGTTCCAGAAGCAAATTGCTAAGACAACAAAAAAAAAAATGAAAGTTAAGATTATACCTGAAGAATGAAAAGTGTCATTGAAAGTGAGGAGTACACAGCTTTGCTGATAAAAACCATTGCCATGGAAAGCAGCCCCATATGATAATCCATCAAATAAACTACACTGAAAACACAATATCACAAAATCAATGATTCTTGAACTCACACCAACATGCACGCTAAACATCTGGGAAAGTAAAACTGGGTTACATATATACATGTGTGTGTATACAAAGAAAAGAAAAAGAAAAAGAAAAAAGAGACCCCGAAGATGGAGTAGCCAAATCCAAAACATATATATATGTATACTGGATCATAGAAAGCCTATGACTTTGCACTCATTTGATCCCAGTACATGATAATCTGAATCGAGTAAAATATTCCTGGTCTAAGATATGCAAATGAAGGAAACCCAAATCAACACGATCAAAAAAGAGATCAAAACTTTGAGAGGCAGTACTGGGATGTGTGACCCGATAGTGAAGACGAAGTGATCCGAATCGAGATTAACAAATCTAAAGAGTTGAATCAGAGGCCTAACCTGTGAATCTAGCTTCAGCAAGATAAGCAATTGAAATCCGCTCGGTCGCTATCTTCTCTTTCTCCAAGCACAATGAAAGATATTTGAAACCAACAACCCCTCTCTTTCTAAACTGGCTGACAAGATTCAGAATTGGAAACTTTGCTCCTTATCAATGGCTGGGAGGGAAACTCTTATCAAAGCAGTGGCTCAAGCTGTTCCTACCTTCCCTATGCATTGTTTTAAATTTCCAGTCACTCTATGCAATGAGCTTGATGCGATGATGGCTAATTTTTGGTGGGGGCAAAAGAAGGATGAGAAAAAAATTTATTGGAAGAGTTGGGATTTTCTCGGCCAGCCTAAAGATTATGGTGGTTTGGGCTTTAGAAATCTAAATGAGTTTAACATCTCGCTCTTGGCTAAACAAGTATGGAGGCTCCATTCTGATCCTGATTCTTTATGTGCTCAGATTTTAAAAGGAATTTACTATCCTAACTCTGATATCCTGAATGCCGGAAAGGGTTCTCGTGCTTCTTGGGCATGGAGTAGCCTCTTAGACGGTAAAGGCTTAATTGTTGATGGGGCAAGATGGCAGGTTGGAAAT
>NC_020493.1:7732034-7733222 GCF_000184155.1 Fragaria vesca subsp. vesca | reverse complement strand
TGCTCTTCTGTGTTGTTTTCTGTTTTCAGACGTTTGTTGTTGGTGTTTGTTTTTGGTTTCCTAGTCATTTGCCTCTGTTGCTTGACTTGTGAGAACCTTGTTGGACCTTTGGGCCTCTTAATGAAGTTTAGTTGACCAAAAAAAAAAAAAACACAACCCCTCTCTTTCACTTCCCCAAAAACTAAACGAAAATAATACAAGTCTGGATGAGAACAAGGTGAAGTCGTCAACAGCTGTAATGGTAATTCAGTAAAAGAAACATGAGTCAGGGGCACAACTGTCAGGACGAGGGATACTTTCACGTATGGAAGATTGTTTAATAATGTCAGAAGCCACGAATTGGACATATGAGAGAGAGGAAATAGTTTATATAATCTCAGATTTCTCTCAGATTCCATGTAATTATATGTGGGATAAGCTCCTCCTTTTGAAAATATAGCAACTGTTCACTCATGATGCTTACGAAAGATTAAAAAGTGGGGGAAAAAAAGTGGCTTTTGGCCATTTTTTTTGTAGTGGTCATATCATCTTCTTGTTGAAAAGATGATGTTTTGACAAGGATTACCTTTTCAGTCTGCAGCCACGCGGTGAGTTCTGGAATGCTCCGGAGCGTCCATACTCATACTCCGCGTTTGTCTTGGTTACGTGTCGATCCTCCATTGGCCGTGTTTTTCGCCCGTGTTAGTCTGCCGTTAGTCTCCTTAAACGCGTGAGTTGCAAACTCGGTAAGTATTTCATCCGCAATCCAGAGAGGGCAGACGAGTTGGATGGGTAAATTGGTCACTGAATTCTTTAGTCTAATGGGAATATCAATGAATGAGATCGATCTATATCCCTCTCCTTGATCTGATCGGCTTGCTTAAGAGCGGCCGTTTTGATCTCGTCGGCTTTCTTGGAGGGCTCGGCGGCGAACTTTGGGATTTTAGCGTAGGTGGTGAACTGGTGATGGTCTGATTTATTGGCTGCTTCTTCGGCGAAGCTATTGGATCGTTTCCACGAAGCTTGAGGCTCAGCTCCTGGAGATTGCAAAGCAACAGGAGGCGGATGAGTTTACAATCGAGTGATGGGAAGGGGACACCTCAGTCTAACAAAGGGAGGCTTGCTTCTGAGATTGTTCTCTCACTCGGATCCCCTCTCAGAAGTGTCACTGATCCCACGATTCGCGCTACGGAATCGGAATCGGAAGCG
>NC_020493.1:7728452-7731934 GCF_000184155.1 Fragaria vesca subsp. vesca | reverse complement strand
ATGCTGTTCTTGGAGAGCAAACTCTGACTTTGTTACTCCGCTTTGGTCTTGATTTCCTCTGCAAGTCTGCTTATGTAGACAGATTTCCTGTGTTTCTCACTCTTTGCCATCACCTCTTGTATCTTCATTTCCTTCAACTTCTGCCAATCTGAAGTCGGCTTTTCTTCAGAAACTTCTTCTTCAATTGTTTTCAGATTTGAAGAAGCATATCGATATTTCCTTGCACCAGAAGTTAATCCATGCTTAATACTATCCTTCTCCTTTGTCAAAATTATTCTTGCTGCTAACATTTCCAACACATCATCCTCTTCTCCTGTTTTGCTTGATCTCTCTTCTGGTTCCTCTGCTTCTCCTTTTAATTCTAACCTCTTCTTCCCTGTAACTCCTTCATTTCCTTTCCTCAACTTCCTTTCTTTAGCATTCCCACCTTTACTCATGCCTGTCACCTTCGAGGGCCTAGCTTCAAACTCTTCCTCAGATTCATACCGAACCGATCGTAACACACCTCTACTCTTCTTCTCTCCTTCAACACTGTCCTCACCAAAAGACAGCCTCCAATATCCATCATCACCATCATCATCATAGAATCCACCACCACCCTCCCTAGCGATCCTAGGTGAACTACTCAAAGACGGAGAATTCCTCTTCCCTTTTCGATTTACTTTACCAGGTTTTGGCTCTGAAAAGGAAGGTGGAGGCTTTTTGTTTCTGCTACTACCCCACTTCATTGTTTATGACTGTGACTACTTGAATTCTCTTCTTTTGGGTTTGAGAATGTGTGAGGAGTTGCAGAGGAAGGGAAAGAGATTTGGAGTTGAAACTACAGGATGAATTATTGTAGCAACAAAAGGAGGGACGGTTTGAGAGGTTGATAGGATCGTGGGGTCTTGCTGTGTTTTTCAAAAGAAAGGCCCGCCCTAATTCTTGTGACCACTTCAAGCACTTTTCCCTACTTTTCTGGTTTCTACCAGGATAAAAGATTGGTGCCCATCATTATGGGACCTCCTAACCTACTGGCCCCGACAGACCTTACACTAATGACAACTGAACCCTCTTGAATCTTCTCTGGTATAGAACATAGATCATAGAACAATTAAGCAGACCCAAAAACATTAATATAAAAAGGTTTAGGCTTTAGGTACTAGGTAGTACTGTGTACAAGGATATTAAGATTGATGTGTAGGATTTAGAATAGGAGTTCATTGTCATTGAGTTGGACAGCTAGTTGTGTTTAAGAGGTGGAGGCAAAAATGTTCAATTGCATTGTCTTTGCAATTTGTTGTTTGTTTTGTGGTTGGTTCTTTTTGGAGAAGAGATAGCAAGGGGATCTGGGTAGTTTTTCTTTTTGGTCATATGTACTGTTTAGATGAACCAGATGAGTTGCTTTCTTTTGCTTTGTTGCTTACTTGCTTTGTCTTTGGTTCTGAATTTGCTTGACCTTTAACTACTTTAGTCACAAAAGAGTAGTAGTACAGTGGGCAAGAGCAGTTGAATGTAATAGGAATTGAGGGAATTGTGTTAGATAGGCTGACCAGAAAGTTGGAGGAACCAAACTTGATGATTTGCTAATATTTTGGTGGGGGGTGTTATTGCAGATATCTAAATTTATTTGGATCTAGCGGTTTTTGCAGAAGCCCAATACAGCATGCAAATGAACTTAGTCACCAACCAAAGGGAAAATTTTGGTCAGGGTTTATTGTAGGTATCTACTTTCTTGTACAAAATGTGAATATGACATTAGAAAGGGGATTTCTGTAGAAGGGTTTTGGATTATTTAATCAACACTAATAAGTATATTCTTAGTTGAGACATTTCAAAAGTTTAGAATGTAATATGGTGATTAAGATATGTCCCCAAAAGCTTGTGTATGAAGAAAGGTACCAGTCTAGCATTTCCAGTTGGTAGGTGGCAGTAGCAATGATTTCAGAGGTAGAAGGGTGTTCATTTTCAAGTTCATTCCAAGGTTTGGTCTATAAGGGCCAGAACCATGTTACCGGATGGTGCTCTTTTCTGTATCATTCATATCATTCATATCTGGGGCAACTTGTGCACCAATAGTGATAGGTAACAAGTAATTCAAATTGGCCAAATGCTTTAGCCTGAGGTTGTTGGTGTGTAACCAAATTGAAGTTGAGTATATAACACATATTCTTTGGTTTGGAACAATGAGACTAAGAGAATAAATTGCTTGTCATTTTCCAGAACAAGCCATGCAAGTAATGAATTGGATTTTTCTCCTTTTACTAATTTACAATGAAGTCTTGTATGTCTGCTTATGGCTAACTAGTCAGTTGCAACATTCTTAAATGAGATTTATGATGGTCGTTTACTTTGTTGCTTCAAATGGGATATTCAGAACTAAATCTACTATAGTTTCTCCTTTCTGTGCTTTCTTTTTGATGGCGTGGGGTGAGAAATTTGTTTGTCCCTTTCTTTTCTGATGGGAAAGTCATTCTGGTGGAAGTGTCAAATCTAGCCTTGTATGAAACAGAATGTGCACCAAACTGGCTGATGAAAATATAACAAGAATGAGTATGCTCCTAATAATCAGCTTATCAAAACAAAGAATGAGTATGCTCCATGCAACAGAAAGCAAAAATCCTAACAATGAAGTAATTCCCAAATAAAAGACAGAACCATCTCCTCAATAGTTCTGTTCATCATTTTTCCACTCTTAGGTAGACAATGCACATCTTCAACTTCATCAATGGCCAATAAAATCCCATGTTCCTTTTTTCTTGTTCTTTTTCTGGGGGAGCTTTTGTTTGAAGGTGTTGCGAATGTCAAGAGTGAGTATATATCTGCAGTTGGTGATCCAGAAATGAGAAGAGACGGTCTTCGGGTTGCAATAGAGTCATGGAATCAGTGCAATGAGGTTGGACAAGACAATCCTCAGACAGGTAGCCCAAGAGCTGCTGATTGCTTTGACATATACAAAATTTATTCTCCACAGACAAACAGTAGGCTCCCTATCCTTCTCTACTTATTTGTGAATCTATAGGATGCATGATGAACAAAATTATTTTCCATGCACAGTACGGTCATGCCTTCTTAAGTAGTTTTGTTTATGGAAAATTCTTCTTTGGCTTTTAGATGTCCGAGTGTTCTATATTAGCTTTGCCTTGTAGAAGTGATAAATATTATTTCAGGTGACAGTTGCTCTATCTGCAATGAGATGCCCTATGTATTAGTCCACAGAGTTACAGATGCAGACAACAAGTTAAGGACAGGAGAGCCGTTTCTTGGTCTACAACCGAAGTCTCAGTTTGATGTAGACCTTTACACAGCGGATAAGGAACTCTATTTGGGATCTAAATGTGAAGTTGATGACACCCCCAATCCATGGCAGTTTTGGATGATCATGCTCAAGAGTGGCAACATGGACACTAACGCTGCCAAATGCCCAAAAAATGGCCACAAAGTTGGACCATTTAGGCCTGACTACAATGCCTTTCCTTGTTTCGGAGAGGGCTGCATGAACC
>NC_020493.1:7710647-7727352 GCF_000184155.1 Fragaria vesca subsp. vesca | reverse complement strand
AATTTGCAGGATCCAGGAACTAGACCAGCTAGAAGGCAATGGACGTCTATCGATTTGGGGACTGAAATTTTCAAAGATCCTGATCAAGTTGCTGAGTGGACTGTTAGTGACTTCGACATACTTGTGCTTGAGCAATGAATGGAGACAAAGACACACTAACTAGTTAGCTTTACTGCTTGAGCTTCAAACAATCTGCTTGAGTTTTAGACAGAATCAATCACCAGTCTTTTTTTACTATCAAATTTTGGATATTTCAGCAACATAAACATACACAACATTTAGCTTTCTTGAGACTTTAAAGTTAATGAGCAAGAATACATATAATGGCTATAACTTGTTTTGGTTTCAGATGGACTTTCTCATTTAGGTTCTGTTTGATGCCTTCTCATTTTCACAGGAATACCTGTCATGGCTTTCACTTGTAGATTTGTGTTGGACTTTCTGATTTAGAATATGTTTCATGTTTCATGTTTGTAGTCAAAATTTATTTCCCAGTTTCCCTCTATTATCTATGTTATTGAAACAGAAGTGTCTATAAGTTCATTGTTACATTATGCAGGAAGTTTACATTAATTGATTAGACAAAACAACCTGTGATTATATATTCATACCCAAAATTATGAAAAGGTGACTGTTTAAGACTTCTATTTAAGTTCTGAAGTATTTCAAATAGAACCAAATGGTCCTTAAATTGGAAAATGTTGTCGTCCTCCTCTTGCTTTGTTGTTAACTCCATATAATTGAAATTCTATACGAGCACATGGATCAATATGTTAAGAGGGTAATTTGTAATCTTATATTTCTAAGCTTAGCAGTTTGTGTAGAAAGTGATTCTCCTTGATAAACTCATTACAAGAATACAAGTTATATAGCAGCAAGTTTGCTGCTGTTACACAAAGACATCAATTGCAATTACTGCAAATCAGAAATTGATATGCAATGATATGCATTTACAACAATATACAGCTAATCTAAAACTGATGCTAAGATTATGACTAGATTGCAGCCAATGTTTGATTCTCTCTAACAATTTGTCATCGCTAAAGTTCTCTAGAATTATCGATGTCTTAGAACTCTACAGACTAGAATTTTCCTCTGCTAGATTTGATGTGTGTTCCAATTTTGTGATGTAATCAAGACAAAAAGAACAAGCACAGTATCCTCCGATCCATTGTAATCCTCCATGTACTGTTGTATCTAAAGCTGCAAATTTCCTTCACAAAACTAGTCTCTTACCTACCGTGTTTCTGGCTTTCTGCTATACCGAACCAAATATCATTATGAAATACACTAGATCTATAAAAAAGTTCAATTTATTTGAGTGAACAATATTCAAGTTGATTTCATTATGTTGAGACATTTCACCGTTTTAGTTTCATCCAACATTTCATTTCATACTTGGTTGCACTTGCATCTATCTAACTAAGTTTATAGTTGTTTAAAAATCTACGGTATATCATGTTGAAGAAAGAATACGTTCACACTGAATTCAATTCAAAAGAAAAGAAATATATGTGCATCAAAACTGCTATTTTCACATGCCCAACACTGAGAATTGAAACCGCCCCTATTTTGTGCCTTCATAAAATTAAGTCATATTTAAGTTTCCTTAAACATTGAAGTGGTATGAGCATTCTAAATTCTCTTTTTCGGTGTCATGACTTTACCGTGTCAGTTAAGCTATCTAACCAACATGTCTGAACATATTGACAAAAAACTACCATTAATCAACCTGACCATTTTTTTTTCAACAGCAGTCTCAAATTTAGTCATCTATGCACATAGCTAGTGTGAAACAACCCTCAATTGGATTATTCAATCTTGGTTCTTAGCCAAAAATGAAACTGAATTCTTCCTTGTTCATGTTGGGAATCAAGATTCAACCATGTCATTTAGTGGTGTTGTGGTGACAATGTTTCTAGTGCAATGCCTTCTACTATTATTAGTACGTTTGATTAGACCCAAATTTCCAACACATGGAAACCACATAGACTTCAACTTAGTCCTTCACTATATCATCGAGCCATCTTATGCTCTAGAAATGCTTGCCTTTGTTTCTAGTGTGAGGCCGGCAGAAGAGACTTTCTGGGTTGAAATAACGTTCAACCATGTTTATAATAATAATTGCCATTTCAAATCCACGCCCCCAAATCCAAGGTAAGGAAAGTTTCTGTTCAAGAACATACTAACCCGCCTCGGAAGCAACGTATTCAATTGTAACCGCATCACAGTCTGAATGAGGACAATGGCTACTGTGAAAAATCTGATACTTTTCTTGCCGGCCAGGCAACTTCAAAACGGAGGATCAGACATTGCCTCGTATTGAGGGTGAAACAGAAAGGAGCATAAGGACAGTGGACAGTGCCACAGAGGCTATGCCAAATGGAAGGAGAAGAAGCACACAAAGTGCTAGCACTATTATTACCACCCCAATAGTTTTCTACATTTCCAGCCGAGAGGAGAGTTCATCTTTTACTAGGGACCCAGAAAAATCAACATCAATTATTTTTATAGGTGAAGTAGTCAATAAAACGGTGATTTTCCTTCATAAAAAAAAAACAAGAAAGAAGAAGACCAAGAATATGGTGTATAGGCTGTGGAGCATTATGGGTGTTGTGCAACTATCATCAGGAAACATCATTGCCACAGCTACTGCAAAAAGCTTCAGTTGACCACAATGTTTTTCATCATCTCCAATCTGATAGTAATAAGTGCTAATATGGCCAGTGAAGGCAATGCCCCCACTTAGACCCTGCCCATTACAAAAGCTCTCAATTACATGAAGATTCTGCTTCAAGTGGAAATTTCCACCAGACATAGGTGGGTGCCTAACAGCAGCAGCATACACTTCAAATATAAGTAAAAAGACCAGTAAATTATTTCTATGCTTTTTCAGGCACATATTGCGATTTAATAGTGCACTCTGGAGACTACAGCATTTATATATATCACTATTTGGTGCTCCATTCTACTCATTGGAGATGAAGGGTTGATTGTCAGTGTTCTTTCACTCTCTACCTGAAATATATGGCAGACACAGTACTAGTTCCAGCACAGTGATGTGACCCTGACAGTCATGTTAGGCTGATAAGAATCTAATGGATGAAACTGGTTGGATCGATCTATGGGTCACCTTGCCAAACTGAGAACTACTTGGTTATTCAAACAATTATAAGAAAGAAGAAATATATGTCCTATCCTTGCATCATTCAGGACTAATCATTATTTACTCTCCGGAAAGCTCCTGCTGAATGTCTTTATCCCTATCCGTAACTGGCCAAGACTTTCCTTCACCAACATAGCTAGTGCCAACATTAGTCTAAGCTCTATCCTACTAAAAATGTCAACTCCCAACTCCATGAATCAGAACTCAGTAGTTCATATGCAAAATGAGTAGTTTTAACGAAACTTTCTTTTTGTCAATAGGCGGTAATAAAATCTAGTAGTATATCGACATCTAATTGTGTGTAAATTATGACTACAATTGGAGTGCATCAAAAAAATGGAATGAACAAACATTAGTGAGCATAAAGTAGTTTACTTTTCAGCAACAAATTCAGAAGCGGTAACTGGGCATTGGAACAACAGTGTGACATGCAATCAAAAAAGTTCTGCAGCAGAACTCGGAAGCATATATAACGAAACAATGGAACCTATAAGCCATATGAAAATCCTGAAAGTGCAAATTCGCATAGTATCTGTAATGATTCTGAAAAGTAGTGAACACTTGCTGCTTTGGTTTACCAAATCAATAAGGATTACATGTGTATTAACACTAACAGATTGACAACAGAAGATGTCCTGTTAAAGCACATTGGATATATTCCTGTGACTTCTTTATGATTTCAATGAAAGAATGTGTAATATTTCCAACAAAAATGGGAGCACATATAACAAGTAAGACTACAAATCTAGGGTGGATGTTTACCACTATAACACAGGCACCGAAATGGACATTTGCACTGAGACATCACCAACGAAACTCGTATCACGATTTGCAGCTGAGTTACCTGCAAATGCGTATCCTACTCCGAGGCCACCAAAATGCATTGTCGATGCATTCTCACACCTTTGGAACACTCTAGCAAGAGATGCCGCCTTTCTTCTTGCCCTCTTTGTACCAGTGAAAAGCAACGTCTGAAGCAAACCAGCCAAAGACGGTGCCTTGACTACTCTCTCAGTTGCAGCAGCTCCACCACTCCGACACAACTCAAGCAAAGCTGCAACTGCATTTTCTTTACCCCTTGGAGTCCCGCAACGCATCATCCCTATTAAACCGGCCACTGCCATTTCCTCTTTTGCTACCGCTTTAGCCCCAAGTGGCTGCCTAACAATCAAGGCCAGTGCACCTGCTGCTTCCTCAGCAACACCGTCAATTCCCAATGCACTTACCAATGCTGTTACAGCCCCAGCCTCAATCATTCTTGCGCAATTTTCTGTGTGCGTCGACAAATTAAACAAAGCTGTCACAGCATCCTTCTTTCCTCTTTGGGTGCCATGTAACAGCAGCCCGGCCAAGGCTTCAATTGCCCCTTCCTCATCTGCTATTCTCTTCTTGTAGTCATGAACTGCAGACAGACTAAACAAAGTTGCCGCGGCGTTCTCCCTTGCTTCTGTTGTGTGGCCAAACCTCAGCACATCCACAATCGATCCCAAACACCCTTCTTCATCCATAATCCTGCTTTTGTTCTTGTCATAAATTGATAGGTTAAGCATTGCAGTCACAGAGTTCTCCTGTGCAACCGAGTTTGGAGAAGAAAGCAACTTCCGAAGATGGGGAATTGCCCCAGCTTCCGCAATGAAAGCACGGTTCTCTCTTCCAGTCTTGGCCAGCAACCGAATCTCCCTAGCAGCTATAGTTTGTGCACATATCGATCCATCCTCCGCTAGCCTCTTGATCAAAAGCCCCGCTGTAGCTCTATTCGCTGCAAGTGCAGCCTTAGACGGAGAAGCCCCCGCAAAGCTCTCTGCCGATGCTTCACTACACTCCGGAGCATCATAAGGAACTCCATAAGCAGTGCACCACTGCAAGATCAAATTCCTCAACGCCTTATTCGGAACAAGCTTGGTATGAGGCAGCATTTGACCTGTTTTCGGACAAGTACAATGCCCTTCCTCCAGCCACCTCGAAATCGAACTCCTTTCATATGTCTGCCCAGTCGCGATTATCACAGGCTCCCTCATCAAATCCAAACTGATAGGACAGCAAAAGTCCTTAGGAATCGAAACAAAAGTATCCGCAATCTCCTGACTAATCAAACCCTTCCTCGCCTTCTTCTGACTCCCAGCTCCTCCTCCCAACTCCACCTCATCTTCCTCGAATCCGAAAAGCAAGAACCTGCAGTACCTTGTAAACGCCACAAACCCATTGATCACAGACACAGTAGGCTCCACATCACCCTCATGATTCACAATCTGCTCTTCCAAAAACTCAATCTCATGCCTGCAACTCCTGGCATCCCTAATCCCCAATCTCTCCACGAAAAACACCCAGAGTTCATCCGAATGCGGCACTCGCCCCTTCTCGAATTCACTAAGAAACCGAAAGAACTGAATCCTCAGATCCTCGTCTGCTTCATCAATCAACAGCTTCGCCCTCCTTGCCTGACTCTGCAGAAGCTCAATCTGCTCCCTCACGTCTTCCCCCAGCTCGACTTCTTCGATCGGAAAAACGTCCAGAAGCGTCGAGATTTCCTGATTCAGGTCATGGAAATGGCCGGAAATCGGATGGTTCTGGAGAAGCAGCCAGAGCTTACTGGACTGGGCGCAGTAATCGAGGAGAATCTTGGATCTGTATAGCAGCAAATAAAGCTCCTTTAAACAGATCACCGCCGTCCACGGCAGAGCTGACGACCCGGCGGAGGAGTCGTTTAAGCAGTCCAGAAGCACCAGAAACACCTCGACTTTCCGCACCAACGACCTCGAATTCCGTCTCTGGAAATAAAACAACTTGTCCGAAAACGACGACACGATCTCCGCCGTCACCGATACCAGAGTCTGCACCAGCGCCACGTCCGAGAGGTCCACCGGCGCTAGAAACGCCTCCAGCGACGGCGACCTCCTCCGCCGCAACGACGAGAATATCGCCGCGGAAGCCATCTTGTTGACTACTAGTGTTTAATCGGGTTCGATGATTCTTGAATCGCGAAACTTTGAAACTTCTTCAATCGATGAAAGATGATGTATAGATGGTTGTTGTTGTTTGCGCGTTTTGGTGAAGGAAAGCAACACTCTTTGAAAAAAAGGAAGGAGAAGGGTGTGAGTCACCAGGAGGAGTTTACACACGGCATGAATTTCCAAGGAGGACTTTGGAAGTTGTTAACGTTTTTTCTTCTCTGTCGACCAAGCTCTGTGAAAAGGACCCCTTTTTGGGTTGTGAGAGTTTGACGGATGGCATGGGATTGTGGAAGAAGAAGAAGGAAGAAGAAGAGAGACTATTATCCACAAAACATTACAGCACCACCACCATCACCTCTGCGCTTCTTATTCCATGTTGGCTTCTTCTATTACTACTGCTGCTGCCCTCTGCCCTTGTGTGACGAAAAAGGGCATGCCTTTGCGATCTAATTACTTGTTTTGACTTTGGACTTTGGATTCTCTTGTGAGGTCACCATGTCCCCCATCACTTCAGCCTTTAGTTACGAGGGGACTCTTCCTGCAAACTTCCCTTCCAGCACATAGTAATGCATCACCATACTACTATACGTCCATACCTAGGTGTGTTGTCATGGCAGACTGACTTAGGGATGAAGGGATTGCAAGGGTGACTGTTGGGGTTGGATGTCCATGACGTGAACCGACTATTTTTTTTTATATAATATAAAAATTGAAATATTTACATGAATAATTTACGTTCATCTTTAGCTAATGCAACGGATTAAAGAAAAAAAAACAACTATAAAATTTGTTATCTGTTCGACTCATAAAGTTGTTATAACTCTCAGTTGTTAATGAAATGATAAAAATTAAGTTCGGCGAATTTTAAAAATAAATTCTTATATTCTGTGAGATTCTAGCTCTTGCAGAAATTCAAGTTCATTTAATTTACCATACTTTACAACCGTTGATTCTTTATCCGAATCAATATGGCAAAGTGTCTAGTCAAACTCGCTTGTAACAACATTGTTTCTTATGGAAAACCAAACGATTCTCACTTTTTTTTTTTTTTCCTTTGTCATACTTCCCAAAATGAATGACCTACACACAACTAAGGTCTACATTTATGTGAAAGTTGAACAACATGGTAGAAAACAAAGAAAAAGCACCGTATATAATCATGGAGCAAGATAGAAGAGGGAATAGAATCTAACCTAGGGTAGCTCTCCTTCATCGTCCTTTAACGTGTGTTGATGTAAATTCTGGGGTTCTTGAGAGAGAGAGAGAGAGAGAGAGAGAGAGAGAGAGAGAGTTGGGAATATGCATGATTTGAACAAAGTTAGCTGCTACAGCAACGGATTGGATTCAAGCGTTGACTGCATGAAGATTAGGGGCCACGCATCTTTTCAGGCGCGTTGAAGAAGCTTTTGGAGCTTGCAATTGCTTACGGGGGCATATTAGTCATTCTCTGTGTGCTAATGAGCTTTTTTAAGGCCATGTCCACGCTGGCATAGTTTCCGTCGTTGACTAAACGGACAAAACAAAGATTGACTAGGGGAAGCTACCAGGCAAGTACAGACGGGTAAAAGTACCCTGTCGCAGGTTTAACCGTTTAACTTTCCAGTTTGGTTAGCTTTCCATTTTGGTTCTTTACTGCGGCATGATAGGTAAACAGTTGGTAGTTAAAAGTAATTTATTTTCTTATAATAAAAAAAAGTAATTTCTTTTCTTCATCCATTATATTATATTGGAAAAATTTAAGTGAGTAGATGAAGTTAGTTTACATCAGGGCTCTTTTGTTGTGCACTCGTGTCATTAAAATATGCGTTCTTATCTGTTCTCGACTTTTCGACACTTGAGTTGTTTACGACGAGTATTTAAGTAAAAAAAAATTCAAACTGTAACTAGTTCACTACCTTAGCACCATTATTTAGTCTTTCAGATTTTAGTTTGAATCAAATAATTGCTGTTTCATGTTTGGCTTATGTTGGTTTGGGTCAAAAGATTGGGGCTCTAGTTAGGATTATACTATGGAAATGCAATCCTATGATGCCATATAATAATTTGACCATCTGATACTCTGATTTTCCAACTATGAGCCAAAACCCCAAATCGAGGAGTACCTAATACCTTTATCCAATGATAAAGGTTAGACGCTAGTGTAAGAATCTCAATCTCAAAGGATCTCTAACTTAGAATTGTCGAAGTCTTTTGCAAATTTAGGACAATTGTACTTACAAAAGTGTATGTAGTTCAACAACTACTATCCTCCTATCACTATAATTCGATTAATTCCTTTGTTTGTTTTTGACTATTTGATGTATGGTTATGGATACATAATTACGGCCATGGATGTCCCTAAACTAAAGTAAAACAAACATGAGAATTGACTAGCTATTGAGTATCAAGCCTCTTCACTGGAGTTTCTATTCTCTAAAAATGATGCTTAGATTAATCATTTTAACGAGGTCATGTTGTAATTTCTTTACATATTGATGTCATTATTTATATTCTATTTTGTTGGGTGATTTAGCGTTCTCGAGCAAACTTTCACAAAATAGACTTGAATTTTCTATGTTGAATATGTTTCTCAAGACTTGAATTTGATTTAGTTGCGTTGGACTATATATAATCAATTATGTTGGTCTATTTATTACTTCATAATGGACTTATGACTATCGATCGCCTGCCAATGCTTGGCATCTAGGTTTCAGACTTTCAGACTCTAAACAATGCTCTCGGTTACATTGTAAGCATCACACTCTGTGAGTTGAAAAATTCAGAAGCATTGCTTATTATACAATCAAATCACATGCATTGCATATCATCTAATGCCATTTCCTAAAGAGCAATGCGATTTCGTAACATGTTAATCCGCATAATAGTTGCAAACTCAGACGTTTTAGGATCCAAATTGGCTCGCAAGCATCTTAGGTTCCGAAACTATCAAGCACAGAGACACTCGAACCCACTTCATACATGTAATCTACTGACAACTCACTGCGGTTGTAGCTCATCTTACAGTACAGGTTTAAGTTTTTTACATGTGATATGAGATAACGGAATGCGTTTACAGTTCATGTCACGATAGTATTACCTGAACTAGTCGAAAAGGATGCTGATGTTTTCACTATTCAGAGTTCAACAAGATGCTGATGTTTCCAAAACCAAACTTGTGGAGTGAAGGAATCCAACAAGATGCTGATGTTTCCAAACCCAAACTTGTGGAGTGAAGGAATCCTTGTGGAACATCACTCCAATAGAAAGAAGCCCTATAGGAAGGAAGGGAAATTAAGGCTTTGTTTTTGAAAAGCAGAGAAAAGACTGAAGTTCCTTTCTGGAAAGGCTATTCCAATTTCACAAAAGACCGACCACGGAGTTTGAAACTGTGTGTAAGATTAAGATAATTGTAGCCAGGTTTAATTGACACATGACAATTAAGTCAACAATTAAGTATTAATTAAGGAGTGACGCCGACCCAGAAAATGACAGCAAGTTCAGATCCTATGGGTTCATACCAGAACCATTGACAAAAAAGTGCAACAGCTCTAGTAGCAAATCAGGGTTCAATCAAGCAAAATATTCTCAAAATCACCAGAACTTTTTATCATTTTAGAATCCGAGTTTAAGAAAATACCTAAGAAACCTGGCTATATTCATATTCTATCAAAAACGCAACATATTTAAGGGGCAGTAGCTTGCTGAAACTGTTTAAAATGATGAGCTGTGGAAGGAAGAAAAAAAAGAAGAGAAAATGGAATCTTGCAGAACTTCAACTTTTTTCTTCACTGAATATATATCATACTCTTATTCGATATAGAAGAATTTGTCAGGATAAATTGATCTAAAGAACTGAAGCAAATTGACTAAATTGCTAAATACAAGACATACAGATGAGGTTGTACAAAACCTTCAAACCTAAGCCAAACCTACTCTTCTCATACTACCTTGGAGATCTTGATGTGAGACACTTGCCACAAGAAACAAGCTTCAGTAGTGAATGTGGCCTCCTTGTCCTCATTTTCAAACGGGAAAGCTGCATATGAAATAATCATTGATAAGTTACATCTTCAAAGGGATTGCCTTGAGAATAGTTAGATAAATATTGAAGCTACTGCCTGACTGATCCAAACACACAATAGAACTAAGCATTATGTAACATTGTAAAAACCACCATAGATTACCTTTCGACGAGCTACTCTGGATGCTTTCCAGCAAATCAAACTTCTCGATTGAGATTCCAATCTCCTGTAGGTTTAGCAAGTATCAGCACCCTTTCAAATAAAAGAACTAATAAAGAGCACTAGACTTTGATATTATAGTTTGAGCGCTGACATTTTAAAGCCGTAGCATGTATAAGTTTCACCTTTTCTGATTTTATGAATTAAAATAGTCATATGAGAAGTGTGATTGTCTTGTCAATGAGACCTAATTCTGTTCCCAAGGTGAATGGAAATATTACAATAGGATTGACATCCACACTGCCTTTTTCAGATTCCACTCTGTCCTCTTTTATGTTGAAGTCACACAAGATGAAGATTTTAAGTACTAAAAAACCATAGGTATATGGGTAAAATGGGGAGCAGGAGCATGGATTTCACTCTCCAATTATTCAGAAGACAATATGGAATAGCAGCACTTACAAATTATCTTGTTCAAGCTTTTCAGCAATAGAAACGGCTTTGCGTTGTGACCATCCACTGCGCTGTGAGCATCCTTCTGCCTGTTGAATTACATGTGCGAGGGACACCTTGCCCCTGACGAGGCTTAGACTCTGACTTTGTTCCCCAATTTTATGTTGTATAGATGCTTCTCCCACCCGCGCACTAGATTCTTTATGGTTATCAATATGACCACCACCCTTGCCGTCCCTAGGAGAAGCAGCTACCTCAACAATTTCACTCTTCCCCATTTTGTGGGTGTCAGAGTGTAGGTGCTGGGCATCGGGTATGATAATAGGCTTCTGGGCCCCTTCCTTGGTATCTTTTTTAGACAGACTTCGTATTTCAACTGTCATGGGAGACCCAAGAACCATCTCGAACGCGTGTAAAATCTGTGCTCTAAACTTCTCTGCTGTAGATTTAGTCATATGTGAGGAGAACATCAACTGCACGGTGGGAGCTGCAAAAGAGACCGATTAAAATCACATGAAGATCCAGACAATTATGCAAATCAGATTGTTCCAGCACAGTTACAAAGTGTGAGAGGCTTCACTTTGGGAAGTGAAGTATAAAAAAAATGAGGCCAATTCAGTGCTATACTAAAGGAACAGAACAGTTGGAGACAATTCATATCATTTTGTACTCCAGAGATAGATGTAGAAGGAAACATGTCAAGTAGAGATAGATAAGTATATAACTGATACGGATAGATAAGATAGACTTCGAGCATGTGCAGCTTGAAAGACTTAACCATAATGTAAATTATGCACATATACATATAAACTCATTAATTAACTAATCGAAAAACATAATCTTTTGCCAATTCTTTAACATGAATGGAAAACTGGAATTATAGACGGGGAATTCAGCAAAAGAAAAGAGGCACAACATTCTCTGTTCATGAAAAGCAGTGGGATAGATATAATTAGAGATTTCCTAACATGTGTAAATGTCCTGTATATAACTTGGTTTTCATCTACGTCTCTTAATCCTTAATCTTAAAAAGACCTACATGTCACTGCATAGAAGTTGACTTGGATCATAAAAACCTGTGTATGCAGATGTGCAGGTACTAAACTGCGCAGTAAGTTCACAAAAGCATTATGCAAATTAGGCAATACCTGCACCAAAACTGACTGAGATTAGCTTCCCTTCTTGGTACAAAAACTCTTTTATGCGATTATATGGAATTTTCTCAAGCACCTCCAACCAAATTTCTTCAATTGCTTTATAGCTTCTGTCAACACTATTCCTCCCACTCCCTTTTACTATATCAGCAGAGTTTGTAGCTTTAGCCATACTATCCCCAGCATGACTTTTTCTGAGACCAGAACTTCCTGCATTTCTAACATTTGTGGGCAAGCCTCTGTCATAACTAGGAACATCCCTTCCACCAGCATTATTTAAGGCCAAAGGACTGTGATTGCTAGTGCCTGCAGAAGAACTAGGCAACATGTACTGCTGATCAGGAGCAAGTTGGAGAAGTGCAGCTGTTAGCCATGTTAACTTGTCATTTGATGTCCTCAATTGCTTTTCAGCCTCAGACAAAGTTTTCAAAGCTTGACGTAGTTTCTCCATGTCTTCTTTGGATACTGCAACCAGTTAATTTGTTTTGTCAATTGACTGAAAAATGGCAACCTAATTAAGGCAAGGACTTAACTGGAATATTACGCTATAAGAGGTCTCCAATAAGGCATTTCATATAAGAAAAGAAAGTTTAGTAAAAAATATTGAATTAAAAGAGTGAGGAGAAGTATACTGATTTCATATGAACTTTACAACTAAAGAGGAATATAGGTAACTACATAAGCAGAATATTAATACCACGAGTTCAAAACTGCTTTTATCTTTTTTATCAAACAAATGGATTGTTTAATTCAGCTTTTCGACTCACATGGTTGGTGCCGGAAGAACTTCCTTCTACGCCCTTCTTTGGTATAATCATAGCAGCCAGCAAGTATATCTGTAATGACTGTTGCAAGTTGTGACATCAGGGCTAATGGCTCAACACCACTTTCCATTATCATTCTCAAATTCTTCACAGTATTAACTGTGTCGGCAGATAATGCTAAATCAAGAAGATCCACCAATCTCTCATCAGAGATAAGCCCAACCTGCAAACCGGGTCAAATCTTTAGGTACTGGTAACAATATCTTTAAAATATAAATAGACGGAAGAATATTCAATTAAATTGAAATCCATAAGTAATAAAAACATGGCCCTCAAGGTAAAGAGCCTCATTAAGTATAAATTCAAGATATGCACAGGTTTGACCACACAAAGCTCAAGGAGCATCCCCATCCACCCACATATTTACTTCCATTCCCATGTCACAAAATTATGTTTAACATTCTAATATGGTAGTATCCAACTTTCTATATATACATTTTGATAATCCTTGTACAGTATAAAGAAACTCGTTCCCAAACCTTTCAATTAATTGATGAAAGATCACATATTGCTTAACTGTCAAACCACTAAGGTTTAACATTGTGAAAGATCACATAATTGCCTAACCCGCGGAAAAGACAGAGTCCTAGTTCAAAAATAAAGAGAAACTGGGAAATCTGGGATGTGTGAGACACAATTACTGAGCTAAAACGGAAATAATATAGCTTAAAACAGAAATCAGAAATTTTTTTTTTGAAAGGAAATCAGGATGTTATTATGACAGAAGAGGTGGGAGGATTCTGCAGAAACTCAGGTTGAAAGGAAAGCATTTACAGACAATGATGAACTTTGATAGCCAAAGTTATTAAAATGGTAATGCACCTTACAGTGAACATATATATCGAATGAAAGTTTAGTAGCATATATTGATGCAAGAAATGGAATGAAAATTTCCATTTTCAAGATTTGGGCCATGTGGCAATGTTAAAGAGAGTGTAAAACAGAATTTAAACATCCCATTTCAGAAATGCTCAAGCATGTTAATCAGCTCCATTTTGCAAGGCGATGTATAAACAGAAGAAAACAAAATTTTCAGTGCAACAAGAAAGAACTTACTAGTTCCTGAACTAGAGGAACAGAGATTCTCTGGCCAAGCAAACTCAGTTGCTCAAGAGTCATTTCAGCATCCCTCAATGAACCATCTGATCTTGACGCAATAAGTTTTAGTGCATCCTTGTCAATTTCTAAGTTATCTTTGGTTGCAATCCATTGCAAAGTGTAGATAATGTCTGCATCCTTTAGCTTTGGGAAAAAGAATTTCTGACACCTGGATATGATTATGTGAGGCAAAACATCAAGACTTGAACAGACAAGGACAAAAACCACACGTCTGGGTGCTTGATCAATGACCTTTGATATGACACTCCAGTACTCCTGGGATAAAGTATCACAGTCATCGAAAATGAACACTCTGTACTGTGATGGCTGCTGGGAAATACTCATATTGTCAAGTAGGTCCACAATGCTCTCAAAGTCAAAATTACTAACAGGGCCAACTTCCCTTATATTTCTACTCTTACCCAGATCATGTGCAATGCAAGAATTGCAAAAGCCGCAAGGCTTTGGATGATCCAAAGACTGGCAATTCAAAGCTCTAGCAAATATGCGAGCACATGATGTTTTTCCTGTACCATGAGGACCATAGAATACATAGAGCAACCCAACCTTCTTTTTCATGACAGCATTGGAAAGAGCTTGCACCACTAAATTCTGTCCCACAAGATCTCTAAAGGTTTTTGGCATGTACTTCTGCGTCAGATTTTGGTGTCTGCCATGGCGGTGCACTCTCAATTTGTGTTGAACGCCAGATCTAGCTTCAGAAGCATATTCAGAACCTACATCATTCTTGAATAGATTATCAGCATATATGCCTAGTTCGCCAGAGTAGTCGTGTGCCCAACGAGTGCTTTCCTGTGATCCAGATGCATCAACTAGTAAAGGCAATGCCTCAGCATCATATTTAGTAGAAGAGCTTGAGTTATCAGAGGCCATAGGCATATCAGAAATATCTCTGCCATGAGCAGCCAGATCACCTTTCTTAAACCTTGAATCAGACATGCCACATGAAAAACTCCTTCCAGCTATGTCAAGGAATGATTTTCCTCTATGGTGGATCCTTGACCAATTCCATGGAATCCCACACCCATTTCCAGGAGCCCTTGTAACATTTTGCTCCTCATACTCATCCTCTCCCTGCTCCTGCTCCATGTGATACTTTGAGTGACCTGACCTATGACCTACAGTATTAGAAGCCACAGACAAATCATTATGAGCTCCAATGTCTCTGGAAGCTACAGAAGCACGGCTTCTTCTTGCACCACGAAATCTCCGCCGTTTTACCCTACTCAGTCCACTGCAACTGCCTCGAATGCTGGCTGCCGGTTCCTCAACAATTCTTTCTTGACGTAACCGTCTTCCAGGTAGATGAATGTTGGACGATGCTAAATCATCACTATCCATCCTAACTTCATTCAATTGCTCCGAGAGAGTCTTCATCTGAACACCTTGGATGTGCTTTCCCTTTTGTTTACTTTTTCTACTTTTTGATTCTGAATTTCGAGAAACAGTATCATGAGTTAAATCATGACCATTTTGGTTTAGGGGAGACTCCTCTTTGCTGCCCAAAATATCACTCTTATAGCTCTTCTGACTAGACTCTTCTCTTCTGATCCTTCTACCATCTCTCACTCCACTCTTGCTACCATGTTCACTGACTCCAGCTAACCCATCATTCTCCCCATTAGCTTCATCTGGAGCAACTCTTGATGTTCCAAAACTTGCTAAAGGTGGAGAACTTGCCAACAACCTCCTACCTTCCCTTCGATGCTCACTTCCTACTGACCTTCTCCCCTCCCGCACCAAGGGACCGTTTTCACCTTTCTTGGAAAGCATTTCAACAATGGAAGGAGACTGCCATGAAGGAGGGCTCGCAGAGGGGTCCCTGAGAGATCGAGACCTCTGAAGGACAACCAAGTCCCTCATAAGAGACCTATCGGCCAATATGGGGCTGTGCTTGTGCATATGGTTCTTCAAGTGAATGCAATTTGTCAAATGAATGTGGTTGCGCAGATGATCACTAATGTCACCATTTGCATCCTTGAGAATCCTATCTCGGACAGCCCTGGTCATGATCAGACCCTCTACTACGTATCCGATACCCGAATCTCCTCCAAATCAATGAAACAATAAAATAAATTGTTTCGCATGGTTTCTCTCAATCATTACATAGAATGGGAGTACATTTCCACCAACGGCAGTCCCACTAACATTCTAGCAAGCTTGAGACAATGCCATAAATCACCAGCAATCAATTAAACACCTTCCATCAACAAGAAGATAAAACTCAACTTCAATTCAATTGACAACATTTCCAAGTATAACAGCACACACTTGCAATTTTGCAAACTCCCTCAAAAAAGCATAATTTCTTACTCAAACACAATAAACCCCCCATTAGTTCATCATAGACAGCACCAAATTACAAATCTTTGAAGTACTAAACCCAAATGGAAACCCCAAAAAACACCAGAAACCCAACTCCCTCACAGTCCCACAGTACAAACTAAACACAACCCATTTTCCCAAACCTCAGAACCAATCAAAACACAAAACCCTTTTGCTCCCAGACCCAAAGACTCCACCTTTACGACAAAACTGGTAGAGAACTAACACAAGGCTGAGATAGAAAGAACATGAAGTAACATCCAAAAAGAGCCAAAAGGTGAAAAAGGGTACACTCCAATCACCTGAAAATCAGAAAAAGCTGTGAACTTGGTTCGGTCATTAACTCCACCCAGATCTCTCGCCGAGCTTCACATGCACTCCATGAGCCCCTTTTGCTTTCAGAGACCAACAACACCTCTAGAACTTGAAAGTGTGAGAGTTCAAGAGCAGAAGGGTAGTGACTAGTGAGAGAAAAGAGAGTGTGGGCATTTTGTGAGGAGAGAGAGAGAGAGAGAGAGAGAGAGAGAGAGAGAGAGAGAGAGAGAGTGGTGGT
>NC_020493.1:7708370-7710627 GCF_000184155.1 Fragaria vesca subsp. vesca | reverse complement strand
GAGAGAGAGAGAGAGATGTGGGTGACTGGTGTGAGATCTGTTATAGACATAAACAGAGAGACACCTCTGTAAGCAGAACACACCACATTGTTGCAAAAGCGGTTTGTTTGAGCATGCAACCAAAACTTGGTATAGTCTTTATATTTTATTGCGTGGATTTTGTATTTTTGTTTCTAAGAAAAACTGAGTTTGAAGTTTTCGAAATCTGGGGACCAACAGCCAAAACCCAACGGCTCCGTTCCATGTTATAGCTGGGAACACTGTAGCAGAAAGTTGATGATGGTGGTGATGATGGTCATGTACTCATGTTAAACAGGCTACAGATCGAGTACAGGGAGAGGACCCTCGAGAAAATTGATTGATTTGGTTGACATTGATTGTGGAAGCTTCAATTTGTACTGCTTTTATTTTATTCGACACTGAATCACTGTTAAAAGCCAATTTAGAGGATTTTGTTCCATTTATAAAGGGCTTGATTTTCAATTAGCATCAAGGGAGTTGAATACTTTTCTAATTTGGGGATTCATTTTGCATAATCATAGAGAAAAGTACTGACTTTAATTCAACTGACATGAAATTAGTTTGATGATTCAAATTCGACATTTTATTTTAATTAAAAAAAAAATTGACGCGTGTGTAGATCATCCGTTAACGTGTGTAGACTATCCGTTAACGGTTTATCTCTGCCTGAGATACAAGAAAATCTACTTAAATAATTTGTTATATATTGAGAAGTTATCTAACGACTTTGTCGTTACTAAAATTATTAGCTACAACAAACAAATAAACGGTAAATTTTTTTGATGATTACCGAGTTCATTAACTTTATTACTAGCTTGTCATTTGTCTCTTTTAACTTTATCGATAGATCTAAGTTTAACAAACATAAGAACCTTGACTAAGGACACATTGAATGTGTACCGACAATATCATGTACCACTCCTTAACAATTTTCCAACATTTAAAATGTAGATAGAATGTAGGACATGACATTTATGTCTGCCTTAAGCCATCCTAATTTCGAGTGATTTGCTCAATCAGTCACACTCATCCTCTAAAATGTCCTAAAACGGTTGGCCTGCCTCGCTCTACAAATCGTGATCCTTTTTTCTGCAGTGTATACCGTCCTTTCCCTGTTCATCTCCCTCTTCTTCTTCCTCTTTTGTGCAAATAAAATGTTGATTGATTGATCGATTGATTGATTGATCGATCGATTGATTGATCGACAACATTTGTTGAAGAATATTTCATCAGTTCGATTCCCCAATTAATCTCTGTGCAAAGACTGTGACTCATAAGCTACAGCTGCATTTGGTTCCCCAATAGGTTAGGCCAAACCCAGCCATTTTTTATTGAAGGAAAAAGAAACAAGAAGATCGAAGAAGAAAGATGGCTACTGGGCTAGGGTAATATATATTTTTTTTTTTGGGGTTCACTGTATCTCAGTCTCAAGAAGACTGGTCAACTACCACTGTCACTGTCACGTGTCACCATTGAACTCACCAATGAAGATCTCTTCTGGATATTTAACAATGATGCTCACCTCTCAGCAAGCTGGTGGCTGTTATCTCCTACTGTCCTACATCCAGATATATGGTCCATGTGTTTGATCAAGATCGTCGAAGTTGACTGATTGAGGTCCTTCAATACGAGGGCTCATATTGAGCAGAGCAGCATTCATAGCTTGATTGGCAATATACATGGACAATTGAAGAAAAATTGACGAGGATGGAAGAACTGGACAGGTCCTCTTGTCTTCTCTTGTTGGTGAAAATAGATATGATTCTCTTTTTTCTGACCTAATTATTTTCATTTTTCTAATTTAGATCAAAATCATAGGATTCTCTGGCATACTTGTTTTTTTAGGGGAATCTTTCATGCCAGACAAACTGTAAGTCTGTAATTGTTTTAGCTGTTTATCAAAGACAATAATCTACCATCAAATGTACGTTTAAGGGGTCATTTTGATCGAGATCGACTAATTCGGTATCAATTTGCGCCAATCCTGTAACTTGATTAGCGAAACTGTAGTGTTGTTTTGTTCTTTTCTTTTTTGTTGGTTCTTACAGTTCATAATATACCATTTCTAGCCTTGTAAACAGATCATGTATAGCTTCCTTAGCTTGTTTGATTCTCATTGTTTTAGTGATAAGCCCTGGACAAAGAACCAGGCAAAGAATCAAGGCACAGCAAACAAACAAATCCCAGAAAGGCAGATACCCCCATACCTATGATTATTGAATTCTCTCTCTCTCTC
>NC_020493.1:7683370-7708350 GCF_000184155.1 Fragaria vesca subsp. vesca | reverse complement strand
ATATCTCTCTCTCTCTCTCTCTCTCTCTCTCTCTCTCTCTCTCTCTCTCTCTCTCTATATATATATATATATATCGGTTTATATAATGTGATCGACAGGCTCACCTCTATATATAAATGCATATATACACTTAGAAAATGACTCCAGATAGATGTTGGTGAAGTTCTTATATATATAGCCAGCATATACATGTGTATGGGTGGTTACTATGAGAAATTGATGATAATGCATGGGACCAAAGTATTTACTAAAGGGTGGTGGCCGGAGATGAATGAATTAATATTTGAAACAATGCAAACTGCTGGTTTCTTATAATTCATACCCCCAAGATCATAGAGGCTTGGATTTTCAGAGGATAAGTTAATTGGTTCAGAGGTTAGTCACATGTGAAATCTCTAGGATTCTCATAACTGAAAATAATATACGAGAGGGAGCAGAGGACCATATCAGATGATGCCTGCATCCTGCCAGCTAGGGCACCAACACAAGGGCCTAATGTTCCTCATGCATTACATTGAAGCCAACCTGAAGTCTGTTATTCGATCGGTGACCTAACCGCCGGAGACAGGAGACTCATAAAGTGAAAGTGAAGTTGGCCGGTGATCGACGAGGAGCTAGCTAGCTACATATAACTAGCCAAACTTTGTTTATTTCTCAGCAAAACTTCGACTGCATGCTGCTGCTTTCCATGACTCATAAGATAGCATTGCCAAACCCTAATTAGCTATAATGACTGACATATACCAAAGTGAAAGCGAAAGCGAAAGCAAATTGTTTAGGTCACAAGAGCAAGTTTTGTCGTTTGTATAAACATGAACGAGTATCGAAGGGCCCGATTAATCATCATTAACCCAGCTGATCATGCATCAAACAATTATTCCAATATAGATAGATATGCAGCTGACTTTGCTCAATTGCTTCCTTAGCTAAGGAGGGTGGAGATCATCATTTCAATTTATTTTTTGTCTAGTTCCCGAGGGACAATGACATGGGTTTGTGTTCAAAGCCTTATTAATATTTCAGTTTAGGGAGTGGTGTGATCTCTAATCTATACAAAAGCATATATTGCCTCAAAGTGTGATAACTTCTAGTCTTCTAGTGAGGTTGGTGGCATGCCAATGTGCATTTTTGTGGCGGCTTCGCACTCCTTTGCTATGCAATAGGGTTAATCATGTTTAGTGTTCGGTGTAGATATCGAAAGAAATCAATTGAAAGACAAGAAGAAAAAGCTTAAGCAGTTGTTCATAGATACAAAGCTAACAGCTATAATCCTGATGGGCCTCTTGTGTTACAAGCATAGCTACAATCTTACTAGGCCTGAACGGGTACACAAGGGAAATTAGAGATGGGAATTAACCTGCTTGGAGGTCCAACATAGAGAAATATTGGGCTCGGAGTTCATCAACACCGCTATAGGGAACCCATCTTTGATAGTGACCACGTCGAGATTGCGGTAATCCAAAACAAAATCGTCACGTCCCATCTTGTTTCCGGACCAACAAAATAGGAGAGGAGAATGGCCTATTATTTGGGCCAATAAGCCCATTAGCGAGCATCTCTCGAGTCTCGACTCTCACACTTGCGTTTCCAATTCAGTTTTTTAAGAATGCGGATATCAACAGGGCCGCACAAGAGGGATCTTGTGGTCAATGGGCCTGGTGGGAGGAATAAGGTCCACAAACGAACAAGCGAACTTGGAGAGTAAGTGGTGAGCTTTTAGGCGGCCGTGAGAGGTACATTGTGGCTGACCGGGGCTGTGACTGAGTCAAATTGCTTAAGTAGTAAAGAAGAGGGAAATAGTTAAGGTACCATTTGAGGGAAAGTTCTAGTATGCAGCCTGTTTTCCAGAGGAAACTTCTCAATATCAGCCCCCGTGCAAAGCACATGCAATCCGCCCTTATTAGTGTATGTATGTTATGCCGTGCTGCACAACAAACATACCCTCATTTGAGAGCAACAGAAATTCGTAGGTACCAAAAAATACATTTTGCAAGACACCGTACAGGTGTTTTACCCATTAGTTCATCTCAGTAAAGAAAAATAAATAAAAGAAAAAAAGGTAAAATCAACCACGTCACCAATAAAATCCCACCCTCGAACAAATCCAACGCGCCAAATTGCGCCAAGGAAGGTAAAACCCGTTTCCGACTGCCACGTCATTTCTCCTTCTTCTCTTACACTCTTCTACACACAGGTCACCCCCTAGTCAATATCCCCTCCGTCTTCTCTCTCTCCTCCAATCTAGGGCACCACCGCAAAAATCTCCGACTTCCAGCCATGAACGCCTTCAGGCTCGCCGGCGATATTACTCACCTCATCAGCATCCTCGTCCTCCTCCTCAAAATCTACGCCACCAGATCCTGCTCAAGGTAAAAAAAAAAAAAAACCTACACCGCCTCTTTTTACCGTCTCGCATTTCGCTTCTCCGGTGCCGATCGGGCTAGGTTTTTTACTGCAGGGATCTCGCTCAAGACTCAGGAGCTCTACGCGGTGGTGTTCTTGGCGCGGTACTTGGATCTGTTCACGGATTTCATTTCGGTCTACAACTCTGTGATGAAGGTTGTGTTCATTTTGAGCTCGGTGTTGATTGTTGTGATTATGCGGCGGCACAGGACGGTGAGGCGGTCCTACGATAAGGAGCTGGACACTTTCCGTCATCACTATCTCGTCGGAGCTTGCTTTGTGCTTGCTCTGCTTTTTAATGAGAAGCTCACGTTTCAGGAGGTGACGCATTTCTTGAACTTGATTTGAACTTGTTGATTCCTGTGGTTTTATATGTAGTCGTTTTCGGATTACGATTTGCTTTGGTTGATTAAGTTATACTGATTTCTGCTTGGCATTTTTGGTGGTGTATTGTGTTGTTGTCATGTAGTGGCCTGCGTAGCTTTGCTAGTTTTTATATACCTTGAATCGTTGTTCTATTCGATTACTGTTAACCTTGAAGCGAATCGTTTTAGGTCATCTTTTACGCCGTTTGAAGAGTGAATTTCGAGCTAGATTCTGGCCCTTTGTGTTTGAGTTAGTCGTGTTCAGAAGGATAGTTATTGATATTGTAGTAAGAATTCGAGTTTCCTCTGGTCATGGTTTTCATTTGTCACTGTTATATAGAAGTGTTTTCATGAAAAAAGTTCCAAGAGAAAAAACAACCACTTGGCCTTTCTGACATGGTGTTCCTTGGGGAGGAGAGCTAGCATTGTGATGATGGTTGTATGTTGCATCTTGGTTCTGACATTTCCGGGGTATTGATACTCTATATTAAAGTGTCGTGCTTTAAATCCGTTTCTTACTGGGACCGTTTGACTAGATACGCACTTAATTGTGACATTTTATTTTAGTTTATAGTTATAGTATCAATACATGTTTCTGTTAAAAATTTACTGTTTGGAGCTTCATTCTTGGTCCCTAATATATGTTGTAAGATTTTCATTTTGCTCGCATATGTCGGGGCCCCAACTTCCTAAGCCATAATGGTGAACCTGCATTCCTGCAACATAGTGTATTTCTAATGCTGAAGTAAAACTATTTTCAGGTCTTCTGGGCATTTTCAATATACTTGGAGGCAGTCGCGATTATTCCACAATTAGTTTTGCTACAACGAAGTGGAAATGTGGATAATTTGACAGGGCAGTATGTTTTATTTCTGGGGTAAGTATATTACTCTTTCCCTCATTGTCATGTGCTATAGAACTGAATGTCTCAAAGGTGTCTATTACTTGAAGTTCAAGTGAATATAGTTTTCTCAAAATTTTTTTGCTTTCTTATTATTCACAGTCTGATTACCAGACATCTCCCATGTTTCTCTTGTCACATTATGGAATTACAAATGGGACAACTCTGATCTCATTTTGTTTTGCAATCATAATTGAGAAGTCATTATTTGAAATGCCGAGTTGTAACGTAACAGTCAACTTCATCGCATCTCAACATCTACAGTAGGTTTTCATCTAATGAACAACAGCCTAGTGCCATCTAATGAAAACCTACTGATAGTGTATTCCATAATTTTGGACCACCATTCAGCTTGGTCATATTGATTCTTAAACCAAGATGTCTACCAAAGAAATGTCTGCATTGGATGTATTGCTAGTTTCTGTTGGAGTCTGAGAAAATGTGCATTTCTGTGATACCAAGAATTTAGAACCACATTGTATTAGATGCAAAGGGCATCTGAGAAGCAATACCCATTACTCATTGCAGAATCATAAGCTGTAGTTATTTCATATTTTGGATTGTTAATCTCTCCACTTTTGTGGAATTTTTGTTAAGGACCCTTGATATAATAAAGAATGATATTTCTTTGTTTGTTTTGGAAAGCAAACTGTTTTTATGGTATCTGGACTACCCAGCAGTCTGGATGCACCAATGGCTGGGTGGTAAACTTAACATGTACAGGCCACCCCTGCTTTTGATAATGAAAACTCCTTATTATAATGGTGCCTTGTTCCTATGCATCAAAAACTGAGAATCTGACATGTATAGTCTGATTATGTAACGGGTGTTTCAGACCATAACATTTACTTTAAACACGTAGCTAGTTGTGGAGTTGGTCTGAGTAATGTGGTTATGAATCTTATGGAATGTTTTTCTTATTTCTTCCTTGCATAGATGCTGAATGTATTGAAATCAATAGAACTTCACAAATGCAGCAGTTCAGTCACATAAAATGGCTCCTAATGGTAGATTTAGAGGTTGTGATGTAGATCTGTAAAAATGTAATGCATCTTGGGATACTCATGTTTCAAAATTGCAGGGCCTATCGTGCATTGTACATCCTCAACTGGATCTACCGCTACTTCACAGAAGCAAAATTCAGTCGATGGATAGGTAAGTTATATGAGAAGTGCCGAAGAAATACGTCATCCTTCACTTTTCCGTTCCATTACTGCTGTTTGTAGAGTTTGGCTGACTCCTTTTCTCTTGTATGATTTTGCAGCTTGCATATCTGGTCTGGTTCAGACAGCTTTATATGCAGATTTTTTCTACTACTACTTTCTCAGGTGGCAAATCCTGGCAACTTCTTTCCAATGATCCTTTAGTATCTTGGTAGGTTTTTAACGTAAATGGTGTTTGTTTTACAGTTGGAAAAACAATGCAAAGCTTAATCTGCCAGCTTAAGCAAAAGGAGGCGTAAATCTAAATCATAGGTTTGGTTTTCTACACCATGGTTGATAAATCAAGTTGAGGGTGACTCTACCAGAGGAAGCATATACAGACTGTAGTTTTGAATTAGGGATACAACCCCGAATCCAAACGTGGGGTACTAGCAAGTTAGTGAATTTTCGGTGGAGTTTTACCCATCTCATACACAATCTGACCTACAAGTTTCGTGACCTTGTAAAAGATAATGAAGCAGACGAGTTCTTTTTACCGTCTTTAGAAAAAGCTGTGCAAATAGTGTTTATGTGGGAATAGTAGTTAAAACGGATAGGTACCTGACTATCTGTAATCTTCACTTTTTAGTTTTTACCCAACAAAATCCGTTACAAAAACATATATCTGATATTGCTTCCCCATCGGATTAGATATCAGATTACAAGTAAAATTTTCTTGAAAAATTAAAAACTAGTCACACTTGGCGAATCCTAATTGGCTTAGGATCATCATTTTTATTTTATTTTAACACCTATAAAAAGTCCAGAGGGTCTTCTCGTATTCTACGCGTCGCTTGCGCTTTACGTCTTCGTCTTCATTTTTGCTTGGTGTGGTCAAAAACCAATTCGAGGTGTTGAGCTCCCTGATCGATATCTCCGGTAAAACACCTGCTTTTTTTTCTGGTTTGCATGATATAATTGCTTTAGAGATTTTGTTTAGATTGCTGTAGTTGTCGTAATTGATTGCTTGAAGTCCAAGAAATCTGAAGAAGAAAACAACCTTGAACGGTAGAACCTCATGTATTACTGAACCTAAGCATAAGCATATCCTCACATAACACTTTTCTTTACTGCGCAAATATGCTTATTGCTTACTGCTTACGTAGAGTATTATAGAACAGCAAACTAGTTTGATTCTTTTCCCATGTCAGTGTTATATGCTATAACTTATGCGAGCAATCGATTCGTCTGAATGGCTCCGAGCCCTTAGACTTTTTTGTTTGACGAATTTTGGTTATATAGAGAATGTGCTAATGACTTCGATGCTGGTTATTGGCCTGATTTAGGTACTAGCAATGCCAGGAGAATTTAGAGTGCTGCATTTGGTCAGACCCTTTCTTCTGTTTCTACCGGAGGTTGAAACTCCTAACAAGAAAGGTCCCGTTGTCTGAGAAGTTGGTATATTCCTTGTCTGCCCTAGGCATCTTTCTTGTGTGTAGTCAGCTTCCCCTGTATGGAATACACTCTACAACTGGTGCAGATCCATTTTATTGGATGCGTGTTATTATGGCATCTAGCCGCGGGACTGTAATGGAGCTTGGTATTAGCTCTATTGTGACATCTGGAATGGTGATGCAACTCTTGGTTGGTTCAAAGACGATTAAAGTGGACAACAGCTTCCGTGAGGATCGCGCATTATTGTGAGTTTTCTTGCTCTAATTGTTTGCTTCAATTTTTTTTACCACCTTAGATGTTCCACATTGTGAAGAACTCTGCTTTAGGAGCTCCTGGGTTTGTTGGGTTTGAATCTTTTCACACTAATGTTTATTTTTCAAAGCTTGTTCTTGTAAAAAACTTGCCAATATTTTCAGTTTGTCACTTGCTTAGCATTCTTATGATCTGCTTCTAATCGGCTTCTGATTGCAGAAATGGAGCACAAAAGCTGCTCGGAATCCTCATTGCTGTTGGTCAAGCTGTTACCTATGTCCTAACAGGAATGTATGGTCCTGTTGGTCAGCTTGGTGTTGGGAATGCCATTCTTATCATAAGTCAACTTTGCATTGTGATGTGCCTAGATGAACTTCTTCAGAAGGGATATGGTCTCGGATCAGGGATCTCTCTTTTCATTGCTACCAACATCTGGTATGCTCAAATCCATATACACACTGCATTGGCATATTATATGATGTTCTATCATGTTTCCTTACTTCGTGAATGGTTGAATATGCAGTGAAAACATCATTTGGAAGGCTTTTAGTCCCATAACTATAAACAATGGCCGTGGACCTCAATTTGAAGGTGCCCTTCTTGCTTTGGTCCATCTCCTAATAACAAGGACAGACAAAGTACGAGCTCTTCGAGAGGCTTTCTATCGACGGGACCTACCAAATGTTACAAATTTGCTGGCTACAGTCTTGATCTTTCTTATTGTCATCTACTTCCAAGGCTTTCGTGTGGAATTATCAGTGGGATCAAAGGTTAACCGGGAACAACAGAGGTCCTATCCTATTAAGCTTTTATACACCTCTAACATGCCAATCATTCTCCAATCTGCTCTTGTCTTCAACCTTTCCTTTTGCTCCCAGGTAAATTGGTTTGCAATAAACTTTGAAGTTTCTTAATCAAGCTGCATCTGTTTTCAATGGAATGACATTTTTCTTTTTCTCGGTATAGTTACTTTACAAGATGTACGGTGGGAATTTCTTGGTAAACTTGTTGGGGAAGTGGAAGGAGTCTGGATATTCTAGTGGCCAGTTGATTCCAGTTGGTGGTCTTGCTTACTGTAACACTCCACCATCAAGGTAATCCAACATCGAATTAATCTACCCTTGGTAATTCCTTTGATATTTCTTAATACTTGAGTAAGCAAAAGCATGTACTGTTAAGTGTTAACACCGTAATACTGATTTGGTTTTAATTGCAGCCTGGCAAGTATGGCAGCCGATCCGTTCCATTCTCTATTTTATCTAGTGTTTATGCTTGCAACCTGTGCACTTTTATCAAAAGCTTGGATTCAAGTTTCTGGTTCTTCCGCCCGAGATGTAGCTAAGCAGCTCAAGGTATTTTTGGTCTTACCTATCCTAGTCCTTACAATATTTCTTCCCAGAACCACTGTATTCACCAACATAATTCCTACATTAACATCTGTGAGACATTAGTACTGCCGTTTTAAGGCAACAGTGGAATCTTCATTATACGCATAATTAACCGAGTATGCATTTTAGTGATCCGTAATGAAGAGAATCTTGCCTGTCTATGTTAGAATTTAACATTTATTTTGCTACACTGTATAGGACCAAAACATGGTGATGCGCGGACATAGGGAATCAAACTTGGAGAAGGAACTTAATCGCTACATACCAACTGCAGCTGCATTCGGAGGAATGTGCATTGGTGCCTTGACTGTTCTCGCAGATTTCATGGGAGCAATTGGCTCAGGAACTGGGATATTACTTGCAGTTACAATCATATATCAGTACATTGAGACATATGAAAAAGAGCGCGGCAGTGAACTTGGTCTTTTCCGCCGTTAAGCCCTAAAGCTCCATAGACACAAGGAAATTGTTTCAGTGACTGATACATGTAACTATACTGCCTCAGATATACAATGCCATAGGGATAGAATTTAGATCAAATTTGCATTTTGGAATAGCCTAACATTCAGAACGTAAACTACTTGGAACGAACCTGTTAGTCATTTAATATCTGTGATTCTTTAATTTCTACTATCTTTCATGATTTTCTTTTTCTTTTCCGTTTTACTATATGAATCTTTCATGTTCTTTAAGTTGGGAGTATTTGTACAATTTACTTTTGCATTATTTAGTCATTGGTGATACACCATCTGATTTGTTTTGCTATCCCGGCAATCATGTTGCTTCCCATGTACCGGACAACTTCATACTTTGCATGTATGGATTCCATTGTTTTGCAACTTTAAGCAACTTTTGGATTTGTTGTTTGTACATTAGTTTCAAAATAGAATTCTCTCAGGCAAAAGATTTTGGTGAGAGTATGATCGAGTTCTTCAGGCTTTAACTTTTTTTTTTTTTTTTTTTTTTTTCCTGATGAAGATGCTTGTTAATCACTCGTGTCCCTAACAACTAAAGTAATGTGAGGACCATTCCCAGTTTCTCATTCAAGCTTGTTTCTTTAGCATATGGATGAGCTCCGAGTTCGAAATGTCGAGTACCGCATTACTCACTTGCGTTGCTCGAAGGAGTTAAATTACCGGAAAGTTCAGGTAAAAGAATAGAAGAACTTTCAGGCTTACATCCCCAAAAAAAGAATAGGGCTACAATACACGTTTTCATACAATTTTTGAGGTCGAACATAAGTTTCTCAAACACTAACTAGGTATACAACAACAAAGATTTTGAATCAAATGGATATATGGCTCCCTTGTCATTTTAGGTTGTTTAATTATCAACTTGTTGTACCATAAACAGTGGTAGCAAGTAGCCAAATTTTCAGAGGTTCACCAAAGTTTTCTCCCACGACTTTGAGTTCACCCAAGACTTTCTCCACTGGAAAGCTGTATCCTAGAGCAGATGGAGCTGGTTTGATTCGTTCTGGGATGACAAGACATTTCTGCTTTATTACCTAGTCTGGCCTGGAAAGCTGATTCTGCAGCGATAATCACTGAAACTACATTGTTGAAAATGAACTAGCTACTGAGTCGTCCCCTCAAATTTCAATTGGAACTATGAAGTTATTCTCAACCCCTTTCTCAAGGGTTGTTTGAAATTCACAGCAACTGGAAGGCAATGTCAATGTGGAATGCCCTACAGTAATTCCCACTTGAACATAAAGATTGTGCAATTTCTATACATTTGAAATTTTGAATGTGTATGTCACTACTTCAAGTAAATAAGATATCTTCTCCCTTTCTTTGTAGCCTTGTTCATTATATACTATCGATCTGTTATTTGTAAAACAAAATAACTTACTCTCAAACTTGATAATTTTTCCAGCGATAGTAAATGCATCCCCAAGTTTCAAGTTTCAACTGTTTCACTAATAATTCGACCAAAACAACAAAGCTGGACTAATATGAATCATGGGGAGGAGCTTAGGAAAATTATATATGTCGTGTTGAGAAAGAGTGATGTGGAGAAATCATGAAGTTGTATTATTAGGACAAAGAGTATTATTTGGAAGAACATAATTATAATGCAAACAAAATCATGCTACATACTCTCAAGTTTGTTTGCCATTAGCAAGTAGCAACATATATATATCTTGCTCACCAAACTACATAATTAATTGAATCTATTCCTAATTAATTATATGTAATTCTATAGGAATTATGGCTTACAACCTTAAAGCAGAAATAAAAAAATCATAGTTCTCTTGTTATCGTAGATTACACTACTACTAATAATCGAATTGTCTTCTGTTTCTTCCCCAAGAAGCTCATTGGATGAAATAATTCAGCATGAATATGGCTATTACACAGATAGTGAAGACCACGAAAGCTTTTAGGCTTTTAGATCATGAAACTTTCAATTAAAAAATTAGGTGTAATATATATATATATATATATATATATATATCCTAGTCTACGTAATGATATAACCTAAAGCAAAATTGCATGCCAAGAAAGAAAAAGGTTGTGTTGTATAATTTCATACAGTATACAACTATACATGTGTGATGTATGTCCGATATAGAATGGATATTCGAAAAGGAGTTTTGTATACCCAAAGTCTCGATCCATTTGTACCTTTGTCTCAAAGAATTGTTGTGAATCATTTTTTCAAATAATTCGTCTCCTCTTCTGTTTTGGTTTCAATCATTATTCATTCCAAGTGTTACGTAACAAGAATTTGCATTTGTATCGATGGTCATTCTAGTATGGTACTTTTATATACTCAGCATAATCAAAATGTATGTCGTTGTATTTTCATTTTTCAATGAACATGAAATACAAATCAAACTTAAATGAAGAATGATAATGATGGGACTAATTGCATGTGTTAAGAGACTTGGAGTATGTTTCTGGTCCCATGATTGACCCTAACAAAAATTAGAAGCAAGTGTTAAACAAAAGTACATGGTCTATACAAACTATATCCTTAATGAAGGCTAGTTATGGACATGCACAATCTCATTCATCACTTCTTTTTCAAAGCCTGCAAGTTCATCTTAAGTTCTTAACAAACATGTAATGAGTGTCAATATAAAATGATAGCAAATTAACCCGATTATCTTCTCTGTTTTTTCTATCATATATAAACGAAGACAAATCCCACACTTCTATATCCTAAAGTTTTCTATGACAAAGGCACCGAGAGCAGTCCAAGCTATATATACTTTCTTAGTTTCTTATTGGGTAGGGATGGGAGTGCCTTCAGTATATTAATCTTTTTATTTCATTACCCTACACTCTTATTGTCTGTAATAATGCCCAACGCGCACTAATTTGAATTTGAAACATATATCAAAGTTATCAACTACACTCTTTTATAATGACTAGCTAGCTCAATTTCTTGAACAATGAACACTATACTACTCATGGCTGAAAGTGTTAATTATCCTTGTGGGACTGGGACAGGGACAATGCATGTTCAAGGCATTAGAGCAAAGAATGAGACACAATTGAATGGGGACTATTTGGTTCAAAGGTTGAAGCTAGATTGATCCATCATTAAGAATAATCACATTAGTTTGTCACACTTTAGACTCTTAATCTCATCTTATGGATAATAGTCTTACTGTCCAAAAAAACATATGAATTGCAAATGTAAGTTTCTATTGAGAAATGTTAAGTAACCATGCATGATGAGTAGGAATGTTTAGCTTCTCACGAATTTTAGCGACTAAATGAGTTCGACTAAAACACGATGGTAAATTTCATTAGAGTCAAGTAATTTAGAACAAAATTCGATTACAAGTGAGTTATAACCCGATTAGAACTATGAACGCGCTCCTGGATATTTCTTGCTTGAAGAATGAAGATACATAATAAGTAGTAGGGTGGTCACATCAATCAGATTACTGTTGATATCGTCACAATCTTCTTTCGGCTCTCTGTCTCTTTTGAAATGCAACTCTCCTAGCTCTCATCCATCATCAGGTCCCATACTGCATTGCAGATATTCAATAAATTCCGAACCATATCTGTGCCTGCCCAAAACCAGGACAACCTACAACTGTTAGCTCTGTTCTAAGAAAAAAAAAAATTGCAAGAACCAACATCTTCATATCAATTTAACTGGTAAACTCAATAGAGATGATCAATGTTATGCAAATTGCATATTCTAGCTAAACTTTTCAGATCCACATAGTTACTTGCTAACAAAAGTTTGTTACATATACTTGTCAAATTAAATGATATACTATCCTGTCAAATTTAAGAGAAGAAAATGAAATGAACTAAACAATAGTCAGTTCTACGTTGTCAACTAGATAGGTTAACTGTTAGTCTGTTACTATCAATTTCATTAACTTTTACAGTAGTCATTATTCTTGAATCTCAAGAAAACAATAAGAAAACTACATGGAAACTACATAACTTCCTATTCGCATTCTTTAACGTACAACTGTGTTATAGAGGATTACAACATGCATTTGCTTAAGATTCCCCCTCCCACCTTAATTATATTTGCACGAAAGGAATGCTCGTGCTTTGTTAGAGATAACATTATTGAGAGTAATTACAATTAATCAAGCAGTTCGCTCAATGTCAGTCCCTCTAAATTTTAGTAATCCCAAACTTATGTTTATGATAATCAGATGCCCTATTTATATTTTCACTTTACAATATGGCGGAGCGGATTCTACACACCAAGATGCACTTGCATCATTAATGCATAAATTCTTAGATCACTATATCCGAAGATCGAATGAAGACTAGAGATCCTAAATTTTTCGTTTTATTTTTATTTTTGATCCAATGAAATTAAGCGCCCATAATAAAAATACGTCTTTTTCGACATCGGGTTCTCATCTCATGTGATGAAAACACTTAGGACTATTTTTTTAGATTTTAATTTTGTTAACGGTATTAGTATATATGCATGATAATGCGATAAAGATGAACGGATCAAAATATTGTATATAAGTTACTCGATTATTTACAGGTTGACAGTATGATAGTCAAAATCAATATTATTTTAAGTTCATTTACAAGAATGAACATTCAAGTTTCAAAAACCGACCGTTACATGCATATTCCGAAATATGGTAGAATTTATGTCAATAATGAGAGAAAGATTACTGCGAGGTTGTGAATTATAATGGTGACGATTCTTCACAGTACTGACCTCTCTGCGTCTTCTTCTTCCTGGCTCTCCTCCCATGGATGATGGATGATGATACAGTCCTAACTCCAGTAGGGTCCATTATTAGATGGTAGCAATCAATCCCTCTCTGTACACCACCATTTATAACCTCACCACCCCAAGAAACACTAAAATAACACATACACACCCGACTTTTCCACCCCTTCTGATCCCCCCAAGTTCCTCCTCTCTATCTATCTCCTCCTCCTCCTTTTCCTTTTTCCCGCGCTTTAAAACTACTTGCCTCCATCTCCGGCTCGATCTCTTCAACCTCATTATAGTCAAACTTTGCGCCTCTGCTTTCATATTAACTGCAATCCCTTTCAAACACATTTATTCCCTCCCACCCACCCAACAAGTTTATAGTCTCTCTCTTTTGAGCTTCTGAATTTGTTTTTTCACTGTTTCAGATGAATACAGTCAGACCCAAATCGGCTCCGATCAAGAAGAGCAAGCTTTCCAGGACGTTCCACAAGGTCATCAGCCTCCGAGCCGCGACCAAAATCGCTTCCAACAATGGCATTTGCAAGCTCAAACCCAACACCAAGGCCACCAAAGAGGAACACGATATCGAAAAAATGGAGGATCTTAAAGCCAAGAACAGGGCAGTCATGGAGGCTTTACTTGCCAAGCTCTTTGCCGGAATCACTTCCATTAAAGCAGCTTATGCCGAGCTCCAAATGGCGCAGAACCCTTACAACAACGAAGCCATTCAGGTGGCTGACCAGGCCGTAGTGGACGAGCTCAAAGCCATTTCGGAAATGAAGCGCAGCTTCCTTAAGAAAGAGCTCGATCTCTCTCCTCAGGTGACTCTAATGCTCGCCGAGATTCAAGAGCAACAGGGACTAATGAAGACGTACGAGATCACCATCAAGAAACTCGAGCTAGAAGCTCAGCGCAAAGCCTTCAGTCTTTCCGAACTCCAATCCGAACTCGAAGAACTACTCGCAACCAACAGAGGCATCGAATACAAGCTCAAATCCAGCGGCCCGCTCTCGATCTTCGACAACCTCCGCCTCTCAAAACTAACACCAACGCATTTCGCGCAGTTTCATCAGCAGACCGTAAGATCCATACGAAGCTTTGTGAAACTAATGATCAAGGAAATGGAGTCTGCAAGCTGGGACCTCGACACAGCCATCAAGTTCATCGAGCCAGAAGCAGAGTTCACTAAGCAAAGCCATCGCTGCTTCGCGTTCGAGTCTTTCTTTAGCAAAACCATGCTCGAAGGCTTCACTAACCCAAACTTCGGACTCCCTAGTACTCACAAAACACAACACTACTTCGACCAGTTCAACAACCTCAAACAAGCAAACCCAAAGTCCTTCATCTCCCAGAACCAAACAGCTTTGTTCTCTAAGTTCACAAGAGCCAAGTACCTCCAACTAGTCCACGCCAAAATGGAGTGCTCCCTCTTCGGGAACTTAAACCAGAGAAAGCTCATAAACTCCGGCGAGGTTCCCGATACGCCGTTTTTCGAAGCCTTTGTTGAGATGTCCATGCGGGTTTGGCTTCTCCACTGCTTGGCCTTCTCGTTCGGTCAGCAAGTCTCGATCTTTCAGGTCAACAAGAACCGCAGATTCTCAGAGGTGTTCATGGAGTCCGTCACCGTCAACGATTCCGATACCGAGTTTTCAGTCAGCTTCACCGTCGTGCCGGGGTTCACAATCGGGAAGATGTTGTTCCAGAGCTTGGTTTACTTGTCTCCGGTGAGTAGTAGTCTCCGGCGAATATACAGCTAGCTCCGGTGGTTCTAGGCAGTAGTAGTTTATGTCAGTGATGATGAATGAGAGCCGTTGGATTTGGATGCGGGTCCATAGAGGTAAGTGTAGGCTAGCTCTCTTAACTTGTGTTTCACTTTTCACTGGAGCTTGTCATGTCACCCTACCTGAGGTGAGCTAAGCAATTCAGCATAAGCATATTTTCTGCAACGATGGCATTTGGGGTCCATTTGTGAAATTTGGTCAGAGAGGATATGATCAGGTTTTGGGGGTTTCTGTTTAAGTAGTTAAGGTAAAAATTCTATGTGAAATGTCCTTCTGCAGTTGTTGTAATGCAACATGCCTCTGTAATAATATTGCACGATCCAGGAAATTCTACTATGTTTAGGGTTCCATGGTCATTGAAACAAGTGTAATTAGTGAAAACTTGTATACTACTCTGGAGTATTTAAACTATAGAATCGAATTCAGATAATGAGCTAATCCAATTTATTACTTAGGAATTTATATTTCTGAACATTTTATTGCTTTGGATATGATTTCAACTGGGATACTTTTATTAGTTCTTTGTGAGTTTGGCAAGGACTCCGATTTTGTATCGAGTTTGGGTGTGTACATGTATAGCTAGGTAGGGCTGAAGAAGAGGTAGGTGATTGGGAAGTGACAAGTCTGAGCATAATTCACGGGCTTCTGTGCCTTGTAAACGACACCACAGCTTCTAACTCACTGCAGGCTTTTGCTTCTGTGTCTTTGTGTAGGAATCTAGTGCTAATACATGTAGCAACTACAATTTCCTTTACCTGCATAAACATTTTGGCTCCTTTATATACTCACAGAGTCACAGGAACCATACTGTTTGCATGGGTGGCATTTGGAAGCCAGTGCTTACTCTTTTTTTGGTTTCACAATGCATTATTCTTTCTGTTCAATCCTCAAATTCCAAGTGAGCTTGAGTAGTTTCTGTTTGCTTACAGTTGAGAGGCTCAGAATTTTTACCTAGCTCAGTTCTAACTCAATTTCTTACCCCTACTTTGTCAATTGGCTTAATCCAAAGAGAGTAGATTTGGATATTTCCCTTGCTCACTCCATTCAACATTACAGTAAATAAGCAAACCTTGGAATTATTTCTCTGGGAAAATAATAATTAGGGTGACCCATCAGAGATAATGTTGGTACTTGGAGTCTGATTCTGTTTGGTTCTGCACTTGAAATGTGATTCTCAAAGCAAATTGCAGTCCTTGTTTGTCTGTTTATATTTGTCCAGCTCCTTTCTCCAACCCTGGAACGTATAGGGGCACCAGTTCCTCTTGGAAGCCAACCAAAAAGAAAAAAAAAAAAAAAAAACAAAACTGTGCTAACTTGCAGTATCAGAAACCTGAAATATGCATCATTTGGGACATCTTCGAAAGCGTGATCATTTCTTGCAAATATCGCTATATAATGTACAGATTCAATAAGCAAAGGAATTGATCCCGGAAACAAATGGCAAAGCAAATTCACTCCAAAAAGAAAAACCAGTATATTGTTTCAATGGGCATTCTGACTGACCAGCCCAGACCCCTTTCTACTTCCCACCTTTAGCATAATCGACCTCCCTCAGACATGTCAACCTTCACATGAATAAGATCCAACCACTGGTTTGGGCATTTCCTTTCAAAGTCCAAGTCCCCCATCAAATCTTTCACAAGTATGCGCTGACCTAGAAGTTCTGTTCTATTTTACCAAGTAAACCGACTATACTATAATCCACACTCAGCATTGATTGTCTATGCACAGAAGTTATCAAATCCAATGATGGTTGGGAATTGGCTGCATATATTGGTTCAGAAGGTCTTAGAGGATGCTTTCTCCAATATGTCGCTCCCAGAAAGCAGGAAAGGATCATCACTTTCATCAATCAAAGCCCAGCATGCAGTTAACCATCATTGCCTTTGTGAAGAAGACACTGAGTCTAACAAGGTCATGGAGGAAGGTCTCAAGGGCTTCCTGTTTCGCCATCAGAGGAAGGTGGAGAATCTGTAGCGTCTGCAAGAGCGTCAAGCATCATTATGACATCAGAAGGGTCATCCAAATAGTACTTGGCTTTACTGGGTTTCTGTCCAACAGTGCATGCAAAAACACTTGTAGTAGAGGAGATGACACCATTATTGAGTGCATTGCCGATAATCTCAAACATGTCCTCGTCAGATCTATCATCACCAATGCACAAAACAAAATCTGCCTGCTTCCCATTCTCGTGCATCGATGTGAATACCTTTTCAGCAACCAGGCCTTTACTGACACCCTGAGAACCAGAACAAGTAAAGATTCAACCATCATGATTATTTTCACACAATCAAATTGATTGCAACTGCCCATATTAGGTCAACAATATCTACTGCAATACTTGAATATTTTCTCATCAGCAAACAAAAAATTTGATATACGTTCTCATATTATTGGTGCGAGGCTACGAGGAACCCTCATACCACCCAAAAAAAGGAAAAACACACTTCAGTATTGGGGTCACTTGATTATGTTATCTGAAGCCATACTCACTAATTTCCATATCAAAGGAAGTGAGTGTCCTCCCACCTTTAGCAGTATTATGCACATATTCTGAGATTTTACAAATCTCTATTAGTGTTATCATACACATGCTAACTAATGAGGTGGCTTATTCAGAAAGACCTACAAGTCTAAAGCACTACTACTATTAATTAATTGATGAATTGCATAGAAAATTTATCAACTGAATCACACTCACAGAATAAGATTTCTAAATATAAAAGAGGGAAATGGTATTGTGTTGTCCTCCATCAGTTCCAACAATAAACTTGGGAGAATTTGAAGTGGTAAAAATGGGAATAGACAGTAACTGTGGAGATTGTCCTAGTATATATTAGATTCAAACAAGTAGGTGAAAGGTTGCATTGACATAGAGTTGAATAATTTGGAAGGAGGGTAGAAAAATCACCTGTGGCTTTACTTCTACGATATATTGACCACTCTTGGCAGCTACTGGTTCGTTTGCCAAAACACTTTCCAAATGGTCCAACAATTCTTTAGCCTGGCTGGATCCAAAACCAGGGTCGGCATCTCGATGGTGCCACACCAAGGCACTCTCCTTGGTTTCAATAGAAGACCCATCGGTGGCTTCTGTATACAATTTCATGACTGGTTCAGCTATCTGTATCCACCCAAAATCACTACTCTGTCCACAAACTTCCCAATCCTTGTCGGCAGACCATCTAACAGAACACAATTTATATGAGTACAAAGCAAAAGAAAACCAAGGATAACTGTATAATAAATAAAAACAGATATGTATACCTTACAAAATAACCATGTTCAGCAGCGATTCCAAGTTTCTTGCAAGGAGAGAACCACTTGCTCAAACTATCCCTTCCTCTTCCACTGACCACAAAAACAGTGTTTTTAGCATCACCAGAGAGTGTATTGATTAGAGAGATAACCTCTTGACTTGGGGTCTTATTTATAGATGTTTGAGGCATCACAGTGCCATCATAATCTAACAATATAGCCCTGCTCTTAGATTTCACATAAGCATTCACAATGGCATCAATAGACAGTTTTCTGAAGTTAGGATCCAGTGCTATAACCCTGAAGCCGAAACCCAGACCAATTCCCCAGCAACGTCTTCTAAAATGGTCTTTGCACGTCCTCTCCATGTCCTGGAAAACACTTCGTGACCAGTAGGCAACATCATGTGTACTGACATACCTATAATGCTTCTCATGGCGCAACTGTTTCTCAGGCTCAACCATAGAAATTGCCTCATTCATGGCCTCGGCTGTTGATTCAACATTCCATGGGTTAACCCGAATTGCACCACTAAGTGAAGGTGAACAACCAATAAATTCTGATACAACCAGCATGCTCTTCTTGGGCCCACTGGATTCTGATTCTGATTCAGATTCTGATGTAGAGTTCCCTTGCCTGCATACAATGTACTCATAGGGAATAAGATTCATCCCATCCCTCACAGCAGTGACCACCACACACTCTGCTACAGTGTAATACGCAACTCTTTCACTAAGAGAGACTGGTTTATCAATGAAGACAATAGGTTCATATCCATTCTGACCATATTTCTCATTTATTCTCTCGACGCTTGCATAGATTTCAGCCTGTGTTTCCTCAAGATCTTTGCCTCTTCCCCTAGCTGGATTTGCTATCTGTACCAAAACTGCTTTACCCTGCCACTTAGGGTGCTGCTTCAGCATCTGTTCCATAGCCAAGAGCTTCAAATTGACACCTTTAAAGATGTCCATATCATCAACTCCAAGCAACACAGTCTTTTTTTCAAACTTTTGTTTTAGTTCTCCCACTCTCCACTCCTTGTCTGCAAGTTTTAACACTGACTGAATCTGCCCCATGTGAATCCCAACAGGCATGATCTTTATCCCGACTGTCCTTCCATAATAATCCAACCCAATATAACCTCTTTTTGACTGATACTCCAAACCTAACATTCGGCTGCAACAAGACAAGAAATGCCGAGCATAATCAAAAGTGTGGAAACCAATAAGGTCTGAATTTAAAAGCGCCTTCAGAATCTCTTCCCTGACAGGTAGAGTCCTGTAAATTTCGGATGACGGGAAGGGGCTGTGAAGAAAAAACCCCATTCTCAATCTATTGAACCTCCTCCTCAAGAAGGTTGGCAGCACCATTAAATGGTAATCGTGAATCCATACATAATCATCCTCAGGATTTATGACTTCAATCACCCTTTGTGAAAAGATCTTGTTTGCCGCCACATATGCCTCCCACAAAGTTCGGTCGAACCTTCCACCGTGATTTGCAGAAAACGGAAGCATGTAATGAAACAAAGGCCACAAATGCTGCTTACAGAACCCGTGATAAAACTTGGCCAAAATGTCAGCCGGCAAGAAGGCCGGAACACATTTGAACCTATCCAACAGTAGCTGCGACACATCATCTTGTTCATTCGAATCCACCTCTACATTCAAAGACCCTACATACAAAACCTCCATATCTTCAGGCAAACCATCCTTCAACTGCAACAACAACGAGTCCTCATCCCAACTAAAACTCCACCCTTTGTTATCCGGTCTACGCTTAGCTTTCACTGGCAGCTGATTAGCCACAATAATAATCCGATCCTGCACAATCGACGACGGAACATCTGACGACACACTATTGGCGTTATCATCATCAAGCTCCGATATAACCCCGGCAACGGTCATAACTCTCGGCAGCCGCTTCCTTTCCCGACCCATTATCGGAAAGTTGCCGGAAGCAAGATCCAAAAGGTTGGTATACGATTTGGACATCATCTTGAATAACTTCTAATCAGGGTTTCCCCTCAACTCTAAGAATCTCTAAAACAAAGATCTCAGAAATGTAAACCAAACCCAAGATTCCTTGACTCTTCAAAACACTAGAATTCAGTGCGATCTGTAATAAAAACGAATTAACCAGGCATCACTACAATAACCAAGAATCAAAAATTTCATACCAAAACTAATCTAAATTCGATTCGATCACATAGCAAGTCACCATTTACTAATCAAAACTTCAATACAATATAGAATCTGCAGCAAAGATGAAAACTTTGCATTGAAATTAATCAAAAGGCAATGATTAACAAGGAATGGGAATCAGAAATTACCTTTTTTAGGGCTTGCAAGAACGAATTTTGAATCGAACCCAGATCAATTTGGATCTGAAATTTCAGAAAAAAGAATGAAAGTCTGGTAATTTGAGAAGGAAATTGAATCTAGGGTTTGGTGATGCTTTGCTCAAGAGTCGCTTCTTCTTCCTCCTCTTTTCTTTTTCTTCTCTCTCACCCTCTCCAATATACCAAATGCTTCTCTCTTTTGGAAGAACCAAAAAATTTCATTAATTTCTAAAACAAAAATATGTATATTTTTTTTTCCTGCAAATAAAACAAAATATAAAAAGTTAAAGAATTGAAGAAGATAAGGTTTGGCCAGTAGGCTACTCAGTAATGCCAACTGGGTATCTGCTGGCGCGTCGGGTCCACGCGCTACCCCTGGTATTTATTACTGCCCTCCCTTAGCAAGGGCACATGATGACGTGGCGGGAATCCAGAAGGCTCCGGGGTGGCCGACGACACGCCGTGTGAACAGGGGTGGGGACACGTCAGCATTTTGCAGCGCTCGTTGTTAGCTTAACTCCGGGTGGGGCCGACACGTCGTTTTTTTGGGATGTTCTAATCCACACACACGATGGTGAAAGTGATCTCATGTTTTGCAGGTCGCGGTTAGATATCCGCCGTCCGCCATTGACGTCACGAGACGTGGTGACAAGAGTTGTTTCCGGCACCGTGCCTGCTACGTGTCTGGGGGACTTGGAACAGTAGAGCTTGTTACCGGGGGTGAAATTCTAGACGTTTCCGGAGTCGTTTTCTCACTCCCTTGACTAGCAATATTTTGATTATTTTCAGAAGATTCTAATTCAAAATCCCTTTGTTTATTTTCTAGAGACATAAAATCTTCTATTAAAATAAGAGACGATAAGGTCGATTCAGAAATAACTAATTATTGCATCCGAGTTGTTTATTTGATTAAAATGAAAAACTCTGTAATACTATCGTTCTTATTCTAATATTTTTTTTGAAAGATCTTTATAGAATTGTTGTTATATGAGACACAAGATATGGTCATTTATATATAAGATTGCTAGAAGTATTGGAAGGTAGAAATGATACAACCATCATGTCATTATCCACATCAAATGAATAGAAAACTTGGTCCCAAAGCATTATTGTGCAACTTTAGCATCATGGAAGCAACCCTAGCTAGGCATGTTGCCCAAGTTGCCACATGGTCGATGCTACAATAATACCAAAAGGAAAATCCGGATAAGGTGAAAAAATGGGAGATGACGTCACCGATGACACTCAGAAAACCGACGTGGCAGGCACGTGGTTGGAAAATGGGAATTGAAAAATCGGGGTTTTTGCGTGGTTAGGGTTGAATGACCAGAAGTGAATTGTCGTTTTCATCCCCGCTGGAATATATTGGTCTAGGGTTTTGAATTTTGATTATTTCTACTAGATCTGATACGTTCCCGTGTTTATTAAGAAAAAATATGTTTCTATATTTAGACTATGAGTCACAGAGTTTGACCATATTTGCGGGTGTTTTCTTTTGACCTAAGATTTGTATTACCTAATTTTTCATGCATGAAAGCAATGTGTATTTTATAAACATGCACGATGAAAGTGGTTAGGGCATCATCAACTTGAATATGTTTTTGAAGACTCCACGTTTTATTTATGGGTCTTGCTTGAGATGCTTTCAAAGAAAAATAGCCTCTTGAAAATCAAGGTGTTCTTGGTGTGATGGAGCTTTCTGTAGTTGCATTAGCTCTGTATCACTGTATCAGTGAGTTGTGCATTCGTAATTGAGGGAAAACGTGGGTTGAAATATACTAGATCAAATAATGACGGGTATACTAGCTAATTGTTTGTTAAAATTGATGGTATGATTATATGTTTTTATAGCTAAACACATTAGTCTTGTGCAAGAAGAAGCCTCGTACTTGAAATCAGAGCGCGGCACTGTCCCGTATGGCTTTCTCTCTGTAAGAGCGCACTCAAATCCGCCGCCGATTCCGCCTTTTATACTCCAGCGAGGCCTCTACTTGTCGTCGTCGGTCTCCTCTAGTTCATACGTTAAGTCTAGCTCTCTTGCTCAAATGGATTATCCTATACTCTATAGGGAAGTTGTGAATCATGCCTAATTGATTTTCTAAGATGGAAACTCCTCAATCTATAATATAGATTGTGATATTGAAAACATATCATATGAGGATCTGGTTCTGTTACAAGATCAGACTCCATTTTAACATTTTGCGCCTAGAAAAGAACGTCGGCTATCATACTTTGATGTTGAATATATCCAAACAGATAAACAAGTAGGAAAGGTACAACCATACACCTCCATAGCATCTCCCTCTTTGAAGCATACAACGTAAATCGACTACTTCTCAAGAGATGAGAGATTGCTAGAAAGGACACTTCTGTAGAAGTTACACTAGCATTACTGGGATCTTTCGTTAGTCCATGACAGTGGGGCATTTTCAAAATTAGTGACATTTTAAACTTATTTACTAGTGATCAATAAATACAAAAAATAGAATCTTGTCAATGGAAACAACACATACATTTGTCATTGTTGTAAACACAAAAATTCATGTAACGAATAACAGAAAGACACGTGTACAAAATAAAATATTTGTATTGATGAATTTACGGGTTACAATCTCTGTGGGTATTCTTTTACAAGAATTTCCTCTGATTTAATCTCCAACGTCGATTTGATCCAAGGGTGACGAGCACTTAATCTTGAATCGAAGTGTTGTAGTTTGGACTTCTTGTCGTGTTGACGATTTGTAGAAGTTGATTGACCAAGGGCCGTAGAGGCTTGTTCTTGATCGGACTTAGGCCATGAGCAGTGTCATGTGGTGAATGTTCTTCGGCTTTGATGGCGGATTAATCGACACGTGTGTTTGGTGCTTGTTCATTCTCCAGGAGCTTGTTAAAGAACTTTATAGAAGTTTTGATTTGTTGAAGACTTGAAGATGAGGGTTGATTAAGGGCCGTGGAGGCTTGATGTTGATCAGATTTGGCCACGAGCGCTTCCACGTGGTGATTTGTTCTTCGTCTTGAAGTTGGTGAAGATGTCGGCTATTTGGCAGCTTGGTGACTCTTCGAGATTTAACAACTTCTAGGCTTGAGGTTGATGAAGAATCAGCTATTTGACAGCTTGATGATTCTTCAAGCATTTTGCGAGACTTCTGAGCTCTCGGGAGTAATTTTTCTCTCTTGTCCCGAAGTCCTCCTCTTGATATGAGAGGGGGTATTTATAGTGTCGACGTTTCTCCGTTTATGGAATGTTATGAAGACACCGTTTTAATTGTATTTCCTTAACGGTATAATTAAATCAATCAGTCTTGATTGATTGATCTAATTATAATAATTAACATAATTAAATCAATCGGTATTTATTGATTGATTCGATTATGATTAATAAGGTATTTTGCCAATTTGATTAAATGTTTGACTTCCTTTCCGATAATCAATTTAATTTGATTGAAATTTGATTATCAATTGACATTTAATATTTGATTTTAGTCGGGATTGATGATTTTTGTAGTTGACCGACCATTCACACGTCGCCACATGTCATTTCTGAAGACTTTTCCAACTTTCCCGACTCACGAGCCACATATGCAATTTGTCGGGACCATGCGTCGTATGAATAATCTAATGATTATTATTCTCATTAAATTTTATACGTCTACAAATGTCCCCACTTCAAGGTGGACCGTAGTCGTGTTGCCATCACGTGTCGGAGGTGTGGCTTGAAGTCCATACTTTTGACGTGGACGATTATGGGCCAACTTCTCGGGCTTCAATGTATGTGGGAATTCATTTAAATTTGTAGAAATCCCGAATTTGTAGGGACTCATAAATTTGCAATGATTCCCTATATATGTGGGCATTCCTTAAAATTTACAGGACATCCAAACTTGTATAGAGATTCCTTAAATTTGCAAGGATCCCTACATATTTTATTTAATTCGGTAGAGATTTCTGAACACCGAATGTAAATGGAAATAAATCTTGGATATATTACTTTCTCTATTTGATTGATTGTTTACAAGATTTCCCACAATCAATGATTTCGGACACAAATAATTTAAGGCTATATGGCGGGAAATCTTTGATTCCCTGCATAATTTTCTAGTCTCAACTAGGTAATTACTCATGTAGCAACACCTAGGGCTTCAATATAAATTAGGGTTCCGAGTTTGAACACATGCATCCCCATATCGACTGCCTCAAGGTTCTCGTCACCGTTACTGTGATGTTTTCTGCTTTTGTTTCCTCTTGATTTGACTGTGCTGGCTTTGTCTAAAACTCTGAATCACCGATCCTTCTAGTATTAGTTTTTTTTATTGCAGATCATAGAACACAATTGAATTGCCCTCAAGTTGCAGGCGGAGAAGACCCTTGGCCTTGATAGGACAACAGCAGAACCTAAGGTCTACGTACCTATTTTTTTCTTCAATTCTTTCGTTTGATATTCTGATGCTCCCATGGATTTCTAGGTTGCCCAGCAAAACTAAATTGCCTCCTAAGTCACTCTGAAGAGACCTTTCGACAT
>NC_020493.1:7674433-7683035 GCF_000184155.1 Fragaria vesca subsp. vesca | reverse complement strand
CTCTCTCTCTCTCTCTCTCTCTCTCTCTCTCTCTCTCTCTCTCTCTCTCTCTCTCTCGACGTCTTCGACTTCGACCACCCGCCGCCGCCGTGCGACCGTGTTATGTGAGTCAGGTGCCCCTCCATCGCCCACAACGCCTGCGCCAACTGCGCCTCCTTCGAGTGCCTTCCCTGCTCCCAGTCCTCCACCTTCCCCTTCTTCAACTTCGACCTCGAAGCTCCTCGGGAGGGAGTCCGCCAAGGCGTTCGTGACAGCCGCGAAAATCGTGACGAATTCGATGAAGAAGGCCGCCGCCGTCGTCGGGAGTGATGCCGAGCGCCGCGTGAAGGAGGCGGTGTCGACAAAGAAGCAGACCAGGGAGGCGCCGCGTCAAGGAGGCGATGTCGGCGAAGAAGCGGGCCAGGAAGGCGCTGGAGGTGCTGGAGTTTCTGGTGAGTAAAGAGAAGGAGGAGAAAGGTGTGATGAATTTCGGTAGAGTGGAGCAGCAAAAGACGAAATCGGAGACGACGAATCCGGCTGCAGTGCAGGTTCTGGCCAGTCTGGCTACTTCTATGGCGACTGAGGGAACCAATGGGGTGCGACCGAATCAGTTGCAGAGCAATGATACGGAGGAAGGAGGTGATCAAGTCAAGGAAGGAGCTTCATCAGGTTTGGCATGTGCATTGTGTAGGATGATGATGATGATGCTCAGTTTCAGTTATTGCCTATTTGGTGAGTCTCTTTCTTAGTTGCATTTGTTTTTTTTTTTAATTTGATGCGGGGTGCCTGAGAATTTTTCCGGTGACAATAGAGATCGTTTGTTGTTGTGTACTCGTTTTTCCATTACAGTTTTGTGTAGCTGATTATCATCAATGTGATTCTCTGATCCGCTCTGTATCTACTTTGTTAGTTTTTTATTTTTATTTGTTATCCTTACATTTGAATATTGGGGGTCAGTAAGTGATTCTTGAGAATTGATAAGTGATTATTAGGGCCAATAAGTTATTATTTGAGGTTTGTAATCTGATTATTGAGGGGTGTCAATAACTGAAAACTAAGTGATTATTGGGTGTCAGTAACTGAAAACTAAAAGTTATTGGGGTCAGTAACTCAATTATTAAGGTCAGCAATTCGATTATTTTTTGGTAAATCTTTTTTTCTATTACATTAATCTGAAATAAGTTGATTATTGGGGTCAGTAACTGATTATTAAAGGTCAGTAACTGGTTACTGGGGGTGAGTAACTGGTTATTAAGGGTCATTAACTGGTCAGTAACTGGTTACATGGGAAATTCCGGTGACAGAGTCCGGCGGTCGGGGAAATTCTGGTGACCGGAGTCCGAGGTTCCGGCCAAGTCTTTTCATGTTGAAGAGGGGGCAAAATAGTCTTAAAATAATATAGTTTGTTAAGACTTTAATAAAGATTTGGCTATTTGGGCACAAAAAAAGTTTACTTTCGTTCAAATGGGCTTACATAAAAGATTGTCATTGGAATAGGCAATGAAGGGTTACAATTAGTACCAAATGGGCATTTTCACTTAAATTATTTTGGAACTAATCCTCTGACCCTTTTTGAAGGTCAAAATTGACCATTTGCCAAAGCTAATGGCACTCATGCATGCACGTGGGTGATCTCTAATCTAGGGGTGGGCATAAAATCTCGTAATCCCGAACCCGTCCCGGGCCCGTCCCGAAATTTACCTGGACGGGACGAGATTTAAATCTCAAAACGTCAGGCCCGTCTCGTCCCGTCCCGTCTCTATACAACGGGACGGGACACGGGACGGATAATTCAAGTCCCGTTTAGCCCCGTCCCGTCTCGTCCCGCTATTTTAATAATTGATTATTTATTGATTAAAATGTGATTTGAGCCTTTCATTTAAGTGTTTTCATCTTAGCTCTTTGTTTCTTTAAGTTAATTGACTGTCTCCAATTCACTAACAATGATGTTTAATACTTTAATTTGTTGATTGTTGTAGACTCTTTTCTTGCACCGTAGTGGTGATGACATGTTTAGAGAAAGTAAACAGTATAAACTCTCTTATTTCACCATTTTGTACTTGTAAATATGTTACAAGTATTTGTTAATACTTAATAGAGTAAATAACACTATAAACTATGAAACTATAAACTATGAAACTCTTTCTTTTACTTACAAGTTTATTTTCAACTTTTTTTTTATCTGGGACTGGGCCCGTCTCGTCCTATCCCGTCCCGTCCCAACCGGGATAGGGCCCGGGTGGGATGAAATCTAAAAATGACAAATCCCGTCCCGTTTTCAATGTCCGGGACGGGCCGTGGGATTACCTCTATCCCGTCCCATGCCCAGCCCTACTCTAATCACCTTGAATACTCTTCTTAATTCTCATGGCAGCACCTCTTCTTCTTCATTTTTATTTACGCAGCAACCCTTTTTTTTTTTCTCAAACTTTGGTGATAATTCGGTGACAATTGAAGAACGCGAACACCTAACCGCTTGTTTGTTCCACTTCTTTGATGTGGGATAAGTCGTTCAAAGTGTTTAGGCTTTGGGTACCTTAGCGGCAATTGAAGAACGCGAACACCTAATCGCTTGTTTTCTTCCATCTCTTAAACGTGGGATTAATCGCTCAAAATGTTTAGGCTTTGTGTACCTTGACAGCAATTGAAGAACGCGAACACCTAACCGCTTGATTTTTTTCATCTCTTAGACGTTAGATTAATCACTCAAAGTGTTTAGGCTTTGCATACCTTAACGGCAATTGAAGAACGCGAACACCTAACTGTTTGATTTTTTCCACCTCTTAGATGTGGGATTAATCGCTCAAAGTGTTTAGGCTTTGCGTACCTTGACGGCAATTGAAGAGCGCACACACCTAACTGCTTGATTTCTTCCACCTCTTAGACATGGGATTAATCGCTCAAAGTGTTTAGGCTTTGTGTACCTTGACGGCAATTGAAGAGCGCAAACACCTAACTGCTTGATTTTTTCCACCTCTTAGACGTGGGATTAATCACTCAAAGTGTTTAGGCTTTGCGTAGACTTTACCGCTCCACAAGACATTTTTCAAGAGTTTCAAGAAGGACACATACATCATCTTTGAAGATATCAAGGACATTGAAAGTGATGACACCACCTCTCATCTAAGTTGGCTCGTCATGATTTCACCTCTGTGAGCTTCATTGACGTTTCTTCAACTAGATGACTCACAACCGACCGTCTTTGTTGGTTCTTCTCTGTGAGCCTTGGCGACGTTCACCGAGCCACATGTTTCATTGTCAACGATCAAAGATTCCCCTCCGTGAGCCTTGTCGAGGCTCACCGAGCCACATATCCTTCCGATAGTTCAGGTCACATCTTTGGTGGATGACTCGTTAGGTGATTGAAGAACGTAGACAACCTAAATGCTTGATTCATTCCACTTTTTGAAAGTAGACGGAATCACTTAAAGTGTTTAGGCTTTGCGTACACACAGACATACAACAGAAGGAAGAACGCGAACAACCTAAATGCTTGATTTCTTTCACTTTTTGAAAGTGGGAGGAATCACTTAAAGTGCTTAGGCTCTGCGTATTTTTCGACTGTGAAAAGAAGAGTAGAGATCCGGAAATTGCGCAGAGTCATCCTCTTTTAAGTTTTGTATGTCTCTTCTTTGACATGGGAAACACCTCGACAAAATTCATTTCCTTGTCTTGATATGGCAGTACTCTCAACAACCCGAGCAAACTCATTTTCTTGTTTTGTTATGACTGGACTCAAAAGCATCTTCCAAGCTGCCTACGTACTTTTATGAGAAAGAGATCAAGTCATGATGTAGCTCAAGGATTTTTTTTTTTTTTTTTGGGTGCCATATGCAGTTTATGCTCGTGCGGGCAAGGAGCGAATTTTTTCTTGGGTGTCATGCACAGTTTATGCTCGTGCGGGCAATGAGCATTTTTTTTTGTCATTCGCAGTTTATGCTCGTGCGAAAAAGAGTTTTTTTTTTTTTGGTCATTCACAGTTTAAGCTCGTGCGGACAAGAAGCGTGGTGACATTTGAGTGGTCTAGACGAATTTAGGTAGGTTGCATGCCCCCAGCAAAGGCGTTGAGGACACCGCTTTGAGGTGTTCAAAGAAGATCGTAGCATAATTTAACTGAGCCACGTCATCTTCAACGTCTAAACATATCTTTCCTTGTTGTGCTAGCTTCATGATGAGGTCTTTCAAGACAAAGCACTTCTCCACCGGTTGACTGATGACACGGTGGTACTTGTAGTATTTTGGATCATTGATGCGATACATCTCTTCTGGACACTTGCAGTCTGGCAATTTGATTAGTTCTTTTTCAAGCAAGTTTTCCAACATCTCAGCAACATTGGAATCTGGAAAAGGGTAACTTTTAGCTTCCAAGTCTTTTAGAGTTTGCCTCCTTGCTTGATCTTGAGTTGACTGAAACTTCTTTTGGCTATTTGATTTGACTCGTTTCATGACCCTTATAGGAGTTGTGCTGATTGCCAAAGACTCTTGATTCTCTGGTTCCATGATGTCACGTTTTCTTTGGCCATGACTAGCCAAACTGAGTTTCATGTCATGAGCTTGAGTAGCAAGTTCTTCAAAGGTGCGAGGCTTTATCCCTTGAAGAATGTACAACAAATCCCAATGCATGCCACACATCTCTACCACTGACAATTCTGAGAGTCGGTCTTTACAGTCGAGACTTAGTGTACGCCAACGATTGATGAACTCTACAGCAGGCTCGCCGTTTTGTTGTTTGGTGTTGGTGAGCTCTAACATACTCAACATGCGACGTGTGCTGAAGAAGCGGTTCAAGAACTCATTTTCCATTTGCTCCCAGCTGTCAATGAATTCAGGCTCCAAGTCTGTAAACCATTCAAACGCCGTGCCTCAGAGTGAGCGAACAAATTGCTTCACAAGATGAAATGTGTGATGTGTTGCTTGTGATTACCTTTGCCATCAAATTGTTGAAACTTGAGAGGTTGGTAACCAGTTGGCATTCTCAAATTGTCTAGCCGCTTGGTGTAAGGCTTGGAATACGTTAGTGTATCTCGAGACGAACCACCATATTGAGCTTTGATTGTCTTGGCGATCATGTCTTGAAGCTGTTGAACTATTAATGAAGCTAGGATGGAATTTGATTCCCCTTTTTGGTCGGAAGATGATCCACCAGACGTGTATTTCCTATCACCATGAAGGTTATTCTCCGAGTCATTATCATGGTGAACTTCTACCTTCTCCATGAGCGATGCAATTTCTACATCTTTCTCTTCAATGGTCTTTTGGAGCTTCTTCACTGCTGCAGTCAACTAAGCTATTTGGGCCGCTTGTTCTTCCACGTTGATCACTCCTATCACCATGATTTGCATGGCACAAGAGTCGTCTTCTAGAATCGCTTCAATATGATTGTCAAGAGGCAATTCCAAGTGTGGACATATCTTCGAATCAACTTTGGTTGTGGGCGAAGGAGAATGTTTCCTCGAGTTGCCTGACGATGTTGAACGTCTTTGCTTCATGGTGTTTGCCCCCATTGTTGTCCAAGCGTCGATCAGCTGAAACTGTTTTGAGGGATGAAGGTCGAATGTTGTGAGTTGATATGACTCACTATGAGCAACATGACCGCTAAGGTTTCTACTGCTTTTCAGAGTAGCTACCTTGTTGATCTTGTTTTTCAATTTGATTTGCACCATCTTTGAAGCCATGTGATGAAGATGGCGAGATTGTCGGAGGAGTAGATGAGAGGCAGAGATGGTCCCACCGGGCGTGCTAATTTTGTAAACACGAAAATTCCTATAACGAATAACAGAAAGACACGTGTACAAAATAAAATATTTGTATTGATGAATTTGCGGATTACAATCTCTGTGGGTATTCTTTTACAAGAATTTCCTCTGATTCAATCTCTAACGTCGATTTGATCCAAAGGTGACGAGCACTTAATCTTGAATCGAATTGTTGTAGTTTGGACTTCTTGTCGTGTTGACGATTTGTAGAAGTTGATTGACCAAGAGCCGTAGAGGCTTGGTTTTTATCGGACTTAGGCCACAAGTGGTGTCACGTGGTGAACGTTCTTCTGCTTTGATGGCGGATGAATCGACACGTGTGTTTGGTGCTTGTTGATTCTCCACAAGCTTGTTGAAGAACTTGATAAAAGTTTTGATTTGTTGAAGACGAAGGTTGACCAAGGGCCGTGGAGGCTTGATGTTGATCAGATTTGGCCACGAGCGATTCCACGTGGTGATTTGTTCTTCATCTTGAAGTTGGTGAAGATGTCGGCTATTTGGCAGTTTGGTGACTCTTCGGGATTTGACAACTTCTAGGCTTGAGATTGATGAAGAATCGGCTATTTGACAGCTTGATGATTCTTCAAAGGTTTTGCGAGACTTCTGAGCTCTCGGGAGTAATTTTTCTCTCTTGTCCCGAAGTCCTACTCTTGATATGAGAGGGGGTATTTATAGTGTCGATGTTCCTCCGTTTGTGGAATGTTTTGAAGACACCATTTTAATTATATTTCCTTAACGGTATAATTAAATCAATCAGTTTTGATTGATTGATCTAATTATAATTATTAACATAATTAAATCAATCGGTATTTATTGATTAATTCGATTATGACCGATAAGGTATTTTGCCAATTTGATTAAATGTTCGACTTCCTTTCCGATAATCAATTTAATTTGATTGAAATTTGATTATCCATTGACATTTAATATTTGATTTTAGTCGGGATTAATGATTTTGTAGTCGACCGACCAGTTACACGTCGCCACATGTCATTTTTGAAGACTTTTCAATTTTCCCTACTCACGAGTCACATATGCAATTTGTCAGGACCATGCGTCGTATGAATAATCTAATGATTATTATTCTCATTAAATTTTATGCGTCTACAATTGTCAAATTACACACAAGAAAAACAAGATAAGTAGATAACATTAGAAAAAACAGCACAATTATTTTTTTTTGAGAGAAATAACAGAATTTATTCAGAAAGAAAGAGGTTACAAAACATGGGAATTATCGGTGGAGGAAGAAGTTTCCCCACTCATTTCCCTACTACCAGAAACAGTTACGGGTCTGTCGCTAACAATGACATCCATGAGTCAATCGGGCCCAACCCCTAACCAAACTAACCGCCCATTTAATCGGGCTACATACTTAGCCACTACATCAGCCGCACCATTCGCAGTCCTAGAAACATGAGAGAGTTTAGGACTACCAACAGCAACCAACAGAACTCTAACTCGATCAACCAAAATCCTCTCTTCAGCAAAACACTCACCAACATCATTCACCACTCTCACAGCCTCTAAACAATCACATTCAACCTTCTCTAATAACCAATTATGCTCTACTACATATTCCAGTCCCTTACAGAGTGCCAACAACTCAGCAACACTTGGTTGAAAACGGCCTTGGACTCTTTCTCCTCCCGCTAGCACCAGATCCCCCAAATGGTTCCTCACAACAACTCCCACACCAATATTAACTCCATTATTAATAACAGAAGCATCAGTATTTAAGCTTAACATACCAGGGCTAGGAGGTTGCCATGCCATACCAATTATAGACCCCCCACTACTCAAGTGTGATTGCATACTATCCTGCACCGCCAACAAACTTTCCCACATTAACACACACTGGTCATATATAATAGAGTGGGGGTCGAGGCCGTTCTCCATGTATGACCCTATTTCTCTCACTCCAATTGCTCCAAAGCATTATAACAAGCAATTTCATCTCATCCACAGTTAAAACGTTGAAAGCATGATTCAAAAACTCAAAAAAGTCGGTCAACATACCCGAAACCAGCTTGAAATAGAAACTCACCCTCTCCAACACCGTAACACAAAACGAACAAGACCAGGTTGCGTGCAAGGGCGTATCATCAGCAGCTTGGCACCTCGGACATAAAAGACTTTGAACAATATACCTCTGATACAACGACCACATGCATGGAATAAATCCCATCGAACACCTCCATAAAAAATGATTCATCTTCGGTGGGACTTTGAGTTTCCAAAGATGTTTCCAATACACTATAGCTATCGGTGTGAAGCGATTACTCTTCGCCAACCAATAAGCACTCTTAACTGAAAACTTCCCTTGCTTATTTTGATTCCAAATCAATTTATCCCGACACGTTGAATGTCACATCCCGACCCTTATATTTTTACCTTATTTACTAGCGTGATTATAATAAGAATTTTACCGTCTCGATCATTGAGTAAATAGTTTAATTGGTCCCTAGAGGGGTTTCGGGGACGATTATGTGCGGAGGATTATTCGTATGAGGAAAATACGACTACGGTAAAAATGGTAAATTTTAGCTAGTAAAAGGTAATTTTTATTCGGGTATTATTTTTCGGGGTGTTTTTATTTTGGAAGTTTGGGTTTAAAAGGGGTGTTGGGTCGGCTGGGCCGAGCCCAACCCATTTCTTCTTCTTTCTCTTCTCCCTCCCTCCCGATTTTTCTTCTCTTCTCACCCGATTTTCTTCTCTCTACACCCACCGGTATTCCGGCCGTCCTCCCGCCGCCGTCCGACCTCCGTTCGCCACCGGACCGGTCCCGTTCGGTCGGTCTCCCTCCCAGCAACATTTCTAGACCGGTGAGAGGAGCCCTAGCGCCGCCGTGAAGGAGCGGTGCCACC
>NC_020493.1:7627945-7673372 GCF_000184155.1 Fragaria vesca subsp. vesca | reverse complement strand
CCCAGTCTGCAGAGTTCGGGTTGGATCTAGTAGGAGACGAGGCATAGTCACCCGCTTTTCGGCCAGTTTTCGCCAGTAGGTTACCTGTTCAACCTACTCGTATTTTCTTGCTTCCGCTTATGTTTAGTAGCTCTGAATACTTTAGAATTTTTGTATATTATGTGATATTCAGAAGCGTTAAATTAAGAGTGTATATGAAATTTTCGACTTAGGGTTGTCCATCTGCAAGGGAGATTTGCTTAATCTTTTCAGTAAATTTCCTTGGACGGTGGTCCCCGCACGACTTACTCTGGGTTTCAGGGTGAAATTCGGGGTGGTCGTGTCATTGAATGTGCAATAGGGATACTAAGTAGCCTCCACTTCCTGCATTGTAGCTACTTGCTCCAGCCTATGCATATCCCACAAACCGGACACCGAAATCAGCTCATTCACTCTCATATTCCAATCACAGCCATTCTTCCATGCAATTCTAAAATCAGGTATTCCAGGAACCCAAGGGTCTTGAAAAACTCGAATATCGGCCCCATTGCTTACCCTCCACCGAAGACCTTTAGTTAGAAGTTGTTTACCCCACATCACAGCCCTCCAAATACTGGAAGGATTCCTCCCAATAACAGCCTCCAAAAAAGAACTATTAGGGTAGTATTTAGCCTTCAACATCCGACCAACCAAAGACTCCTCATCTTGAATTAGCCTCCAACCAATTTTTCCAACCAAAGCTTGATTAAAACCCTGAAACTCCCTAAAACCCAAGCCACCTTCTCCCTTCGGCACACAAAGTGCATCCCACCTCCTCCAATGTATACCTTTTCCACCAGAATTGCCCCACCAGTATCTTGCTACATGCTTGTTAATTTCCTTACAAATCCCTGTTGGTAATTGGAAAACACTCATAGTATAAGTAGGTATTGACTGAGCCACAGCTTTGATCAACACCTCCTTACCACCCTTGGAAAGCAGTTTACCTTCCCAACCTTGAATTTTCTGCCACACCCGATCAGCCACACCCTTGAAGACTTTCTTTTTATTTCTTCCAGTCACTATAGGCAATCCCAAATAACGTTCATGGCATAGAACAATTAAATCATATATGTAATTCAAGAACTTAATCTGGTACGTGTCAATAACGTACAATACATTATTATAAACTAACTCTATGTTATTACAATATATCGTACGATGATGTATACCATATAACTATTACTCCAACCAAACTGAGATTATGAGAAAGTATTAACCAAACTCTGATCATTAAAATCTGATAAAAAAAAAAACTTTGCTCATTAAAAGTTCAAAATTTCTCTCTTAATTGAAAATGTTTTGTAACCAATTGTCACTTAAATGTCTTACTGATTGTTAGAAGCGACAAAATTACTCGGTTTTTGTTTTTTCAAAAGATATTAATTCACCGATTTGATAATGTTGTATACATATGAGATATCTAAGTTATACTTCAAAAGTATATATTTAAAGCATATACAAATTTTAGATATTAAAATACAAATTTATTTTTTATCTGAATGAGGTAACAAGCCACCTTAACGTTAACGTTAGTAACACAATCACCCGACTAATCGACCTCCGCATGGGTATGAACTCAAATGCCTCTCAAACGTTACTAAATATCTTATAAAGTTAGTTTAAATCCGCAAGTACCTCAGCTCCATCAATGAGCTTAAAACGGTGCGTTTGAGGTAGTGTCCAAATTAAACGTGCCAAAACATCGTGCGAGAAAGGCGTGGCGTTCCTAACCAAAACTCTACAGTCTAAACCAAGCGCCGTCTTCAGCTCTCTGTCTCTCTTCTTGGAAACCCAGTAACAATGGCGGCTTCTCTGTCATCACCACCGTGCTCAACTTCACTATTCACCCCGAACCCATGTTTCCGAGTCGATTTGGGACGTGGGTTCCGGAAAAGTTTAGACCTTGGTCATCAGAGGCCACTAAAGTTCAAGTCTTTGGCGTCTAAGGACCTGGTGGTCTCTGCTAGCACCAACAATGCTGTGTCTGTCACTGACCCTGCGCCTTCATTGATTCGCTCTAAGTGAGTTTTGTTCAACTCCAGCTTTGTTCTCTCTGTAATTTGTTTTTTTTCTTTCTTTTATGGGTTTTGCCGTTTTGGTTCGAGTGTATTGAGCATTTTAGTTGTGGTAAGTTTGGTGAAGTTTCTGGGTGAAATTGGGTTCCTATTTGTTGTGGGAGTTTTGGGTTGAGCTCAGTTTTGTGGGTTTTACTTGTTGTTTTAGTTGCCTGGTTAAGATGCTAGTGTTTGGTAGCTTTATTCTGTTGTTGCTATTTGAGGAAATTTTTTCATATTGGTAGTTAGAGAATATAAGTTATTCTTTTGTTAAAGTTTGGTGGATTTACTTTTGATGGAGACAAGAATCCAATTTTTTTAGTACTGTTCAGTTTTGAAGTTTAGTTCAAGGAATGAGCCTATTGAGTGTGGAACTGAGTTTCTTTTCGTCTTTGTGAGGAGGGTAGCAAAAGTGTAAAGTTGTAGGATTACTAGAAAAGGCTACTGAGTGTGTATTTGTAAATTTTATGTGGATACGTAAGTCTTCGGTTATAGACCCGAACTGTAGTTAGTGAGAATGAATAAGGAGATTGATTCCATTCACAGTCAATTCTTCTTGGTATTTAGACCTGTCAGTTGGGCTGATTAGGCTTCCCAACTTGCTGATTCTGAATTCAGGGTCATGACTGCAAATTCTGATGTGTATATCTACTTTTCAAGTTGGGAGTTCTGATTATGGGATTATTATATCATTTCAGGGTGAAACGCCATACAATTTCAGTGTTTGTTGGTGATGAGAGTGGAATTATAAACCGAATAGCAGGGGTTTTTGCCAGGAGGGGTTACAATATTGAGTCCCTTGCTGTTGGCTTGAACAAGGACAGGGCTCTCTTTACCATAGTTGTCTCAGGGACTGAAAAGATTTTGCAGCAAGTTGTTGAACAGCTCAACAAGTTGGTGAATGTGATAAAGGTTATACTTGAATTCCTTAGAAATCTTATTTTATGGTACTTATTTTGAATTTTGGAAATGAAAATTGGCAGTTGGATCTTATTCACCTACATGAACAATAGAGCAATGCCTAATTCATATAAATTTGATTTCAACAACTGAGATCCTTTGCATGCTTGCTTCTGCATCATCTTCACTTATATTTCTACTTTGTCAGGTTGAAGATATCTCAAGGGAGCCACAAGTAGAACGTGAATTGATGCTTATCAAACTTCATGCAGATCCAAGCAACCGTGCAGAGGTAAAAGTTCAAATCATTCAATATTTGTTTGGATAAAGAGTCTCATATGGTCAGTGAGATAATTAATCTGATTCCTTCCAAGTAACTGTCCCCCACTATATCCTTGGTTTGTTTCTGTTGATAAATAAACAAGGTATTTCTATTTGAAATTTTTGCCCAACCGTTGCATGTATTGAAGCTGTCATTGTTACTGCATGTTTGTGTATCTTTTGTTCTCATCTTCTTGGGGATTATTATTTGAAGAAACCGTGGTCATTTCCTAGTTTGACAGCTGAGCACCCCTCTTAGACACTCGTTTGTCATCTTACGAAATCCTTGCCCTTCATCTTGTTTGTGTTCTCAACCTTTTAGATCATGTGGTTAGTGGACATCTTCAGAGCAAAAATTGTGGACATCTCTGAACACTCACTAACAATTGAGGTAAATGTTGTCAGATCCTTTGTTCAAACTCCAGTTGTATATTGCACTACCACTTCTTGTTGTCAGTGACAAAAACTTGAATGTGTTTGGATTTAGACTTGTAGACCCTAACACCACTGTGGATGTCTCAGGTTACTGGAGACCCTGGGAAAATGGTTGCTGTTCAAAGAAACTTTAGCAAATTTGGAATCAAAGAACTTGCAAGAACTGGAAAGGCAAGTTATATATTTTCATTGTCATGGACTCATGGTTATCACTAGAAATATGTGTTTGTTTATGTGCGCGCGCGCGTCTCTGTTAATGTGCTTAACCCTCCAAACAACACAATATGTAATCTTTTATGGTGGTGGTGTGCTGCATTTCAGTAGCTGAATTGAATAACCATATTTTTTGTCTTAAATTTTTCAGTAGATTATGTAGAAACTTTGTATTAAGGTTTCAATTTGACTTTACTGACAGATTGCTTTGAGACGAGAAAAGATGGGTGAGACGGCTCCTTTTTGGAGATTTTCTGCAGCTTCTTATCCTGATCTTGAAAGAATGTCTGATGATGAAGTTGCGGTGAAAGCAAATCATTCAGCCAATGGTTCTAGCAGTATTGCCTCACAGGTACATATCCGTATATGTTCTCTCTGGAAGGAGACCTATATTGCTTACCTATTGAGGAGATCTTTATTCTGTTACGTTGGACCATGCATGCATATTCATAATTCATGAGTTTTATGGGGCCATTTAATAGGACTGAAAGGGATTCTCCCATGATATAGCAAGTGTCTCATTCACATGCAATTAAATTGAATGACTTAGCTTATGATTCAAGATGACATTTCCCATCATGCACAATAAAGCATATCTCTTCTGTTTAGGAAAGTTCTGTTTTCAAATTATTAATTGGTGACTGAGCTTCTTGATATATTGAATTTTGGGTTGAATGTAAGTGAATCTCATTTCATTATTGAAGGGTGATGTTTATCCAGTGGAGCCATATGATGACTGTCCTTCAAATCAAGTACTTGATGCTCATTGGGGTGTGCTCTATGATGAAGATGTAAGTTATCTTACAACCTTGAGTGCTTTAAGTGGTAATTCATCTTATTTTCTAAAAGGATAGCTATTTGCTCTTAAGATTAAAAATCTTACTTTATAAGGTGTGCAAGGTTCAAAATAGATTTCGTTACCTAGACTGTAGTTCGCAAAATATCCTATTCATTTGTAAACTCTACAAATCAGTGCATTAAAACCTAAACTTTAATATTCTTCAATTCATTAATACAGTCAAGTGGTGTTCAATCACACACTTTGTGTATGCTGGTGAGTGATGTACCTGGAGTCCTGAACATAGTAACAGGAGTCATATCTCGAAGAGGTTATAACATTCAGGTTAGTTATTCCGGCTGAGCTTGTCTTTCTATATTTGCTTTTCTTTGGCCTTTCCTCACTTGACTTTTGGGTTTCACTTTATGCTCGTAGAGTTTAGCTGTGGGACCTTCTGAGAAGGAAGGGCTTTCTCGCATTACAACTGTTGTTCCTGGTACTGATGACACAATTACCAAGTTGGTCCAGCAACTTCGCAAGTTAATAGATCTTCATGAGGTAAGGTTTCTGAACTTACATATTTGCAAGCTCATTGTGGATTTACAGCAATCCTCTTGGGGAGGACTTATTAATCTCCAGAACAAAAGAAAAAGATTGATACATAGTGGCTACTAGAAAACTTTGCATACTTCATTTGTAGTTATGAATCAACTATCTTCAAACATGCAACTTATTAAGAGGGTATAAAACCAAGTACACTGTTATATTGAAATTACTTTTTAAGAAGTCGAATGTTATATTAATGATTCTTTGGCACCAGATCTTATTCTCCTATCCTTATCTTAATGAATTGCAACCTGTTCTTATATTCTCTGTCGCCATCCTATCTCAGTTCAATATTAATTGACTAATGAATTGTATTTTGGGTAGCTGTAGTATGTCTAAGCTTCTTCAAAATAGGTTTTGTTCATGCCTTTTTGGGATGATAGAAAATACTGTTGTCTCTCCAGGTTCGGGATATTACACACTTGCCATTTGCTGAGCGAGAGTTGATGTTAATAAAGATTGCTGTAAATGCTAATGCTAGAAGGGATGTTCTCGATATTGCTGGCATTTTCCGTGCTAAAGCCGTTGATGTTTCTGATCACACAATTACTCTTGAGGTTAAATCTCTTTCCTTCCTTCAAGTCAACATATTGTGATTGTTCAGTACTTCAATTTTATCAGCATGGTAGACGTTTTTTCCTTTTAATCATTGGTGGGTTAAGGCTCAAGCATTTTCAATCATATTCCAGAAGTGCCACTGCTAAACAGGGCCTGAGCTTTATCCGCAATTTGAGCTGACTACATAATACTGGGGACATAGCATCTGTTGTTATTTCTTTGTTTCACAACATATCATTAATACCAGTTATTCATAATTGTTTCAGCTTACCGGCGATTTGAATAAAATGGTTGCATTGCAGAAGTTACTAGAGCCCTATGGGCTTTGTGAGGTTCGTCTTTTCATTATTTGTTGTTGTAACCAATAATTAATTGTAACTATTGTTGAACATGATGATTTTGTTCCATTGTATTGCTTCTGAATTTCCATATAAGTGTTCAATAATAGTTTCAACTTTCCGTCTCATTGACAGATGATGCACAATGCAATCATGTGCCATATAGACATTATTCCAACAGGGTTCTATTGTTAAGATAGTCTAAGATTTTGGTTGCCAGATTCTTGGGATGGTCCTTAGTTCCTAGATCTTAACAATTCTTTTCTGCCTTGTAGATTGCGCGGACTGGGAGAGTGGCATTAGAGCGGGGTTCTGGTGTGGATTCCACTTCTCTCCGTGGATACCCCCTTCCATTATAATGCCAGGGATTTCTCACTGGCTTTTTATTATGGCTGACCACGTAATGTAAGTTCTTGTTTTCCTCCACTTTGATAAGGCAACATTTTCGCGTGCTGGCTACATTCATATCAGAAAAGGAATAAACATCCAAGTCAAGTCTTTTGATTATCTGTGTCTGGTCTCACGGAAGTGTTCAACATGCACTCGGAAGAAGTTCCAGTTACTTATATGTCGTACTTTTCTTCTTGGACAAGTAGGAGACCTCCCTCCTTCGGACCTTGATCAACCTAAGGATGTAGGAGTAGCAAGTGGTTGGCCATTAGGCTAACCATGGAGGTTGAAGTTAAGGCATGATTGTGTGTCCAATCCTAGGGTTTAAGCTTTTGTTTGAATTATGTATTATAACAACCATAGATAGATGTGAAATTGTATCTCTCAGTATCAAATATTGTAGCCTTTTTTTTTTTGGCAAGCGAAGGGAGATTAACATCGTCCCTCACGAAAATTTATTGAAAAATAAAAAATGTACAATAAGCTAGAGGACTAGGCCAATGTCAGCCATAAAGTATAAAAATCTTCTAAAACCAAGAGAAAAAATCAGTATAGCAGAATAAACGAATTAACGAAACCTAAACTTTGGCAGACCTAAAAGATCACTCATAATAGAACAAGATAAATGGAGGAGGCACATCTTACCATACCAGAGATGTTTCATGATTAGATAGAGCATATGCTACTCTATTTCCTTCTATGAATATGTGAGAAGCTTTAAAAGTCATTGTAGAGATCATGTATAGGCAACCACCTAACTCGAAGATGTCAAGGCACAAGTGAAAGAGAGCGGATATAGTCAAGTACAGAAGAAGAATCTACCTCTGACCAAATGTGCTTCCAATCACGAGTCCAAACAAGCTCTATAGCTGTGATCACTGTCATTAGCTCTACCGCAATGGAACTAAGAATATCAATATTAGAAGCAAAACCTCTAACAAACTAACCTTTATAATCGCAAAATCGTGAAAAACAACGCCGAAACCTCCAATACCCTCGTCATGCTTCCAAACAACATCTGAATTTATTTTAATCCATCCTAGAACTCACAAGCAGATCACTTAATAAATGTATGTATCAAAAGGATCTAAATTTATATGAGCGACCCAATCAAATCAGGGAGTGGTAAAATTAACATCAGTCCTCATCTAAGCAAAATCATGTGTTGCCATGTGGAAGAGCAACAGAAGTACAAAACCAATCCTTGAAATATGTAAAAAGTTAAAAAAAGTGGCCCATACAGGTCTCGAACCTGTGACCTTCGCGTTATTAGCACGACGCTCTAACCAGCTGAGCTAATAGGCCATTTGATAAAACTGGAAGAATCATTCTATTTATTGGATGATAACAGACGATACTGACTTGAAATATATACAGAACCATTATAGGATTTATTTTTCGATGAATGAGAACCATTTTAGGAATTGGTCCTATAGTTGTTCTGGATTTCCATTTTATAACCTTTGACTAGAATTTGTTCGCCACCTCTTGGGTGAATTGGGTAGTTGTTGCTGATAGTGCTTCACCTTCTCAAAAGCATGTGAATGTGAATTATGTGATGTTTTCCTATTTGAAGTTTTGAACCAGCCCTCTTTCTTGAATTAAGTTTCTGAAAAAATGCTTTTCATGCTCATTCCAAAAATCAATTTGTAATTTGGCCTACCAGAACCAGAAAGAAAGTTGCCAAAAGTTTGTAATCCGATGTAGATAGCTACACTTCATAACTTTCTCCAAAACTGATCCTTCATGAGCTATTTCCAAAGCTGAGTTCTAATAATTCGTATACGTAAGAAAACCCATTTTCATTCTCCTTTTTGTGAAATAGTGGAGCTAATTGTATACTTTCCAAGTTGAAATGATGATATGGTAGGATATTCTTTGAAGAGATGAACTAGTGAAATCTTGTAAGTTGACAAAATCATCAACGAAGAGTGCTCATCGTTCAAATAGTCTTCTAATCCATATCATGGAACTGAAAAGGTATGATATATGATTGGAGAAATAGGCAGGTAGGAGATCAAAAAGGACTAAGTTCAATGTCAGCAAGCTTTATTTACAAGAACATGAACATCATGGACAGAAAATCCCGCCGACGAAATTATCTTATTCCTTAAACTTTCCAAAGTATCATCATTGCTATCTATGCTAAAATCTATCTAACCAGAAAGTAATATGTGATGCTCCATTTCAATACAACCTGACAAGCACATGTTCATTATGCATGCAATTTTGCGCATATATAACTTCGATGGATGGTGTCCTATCGTCCTCACTAGCTATCTCAGATTCTCAGACTAAACCAGTTCTTCCTAGCTATTCATCATGCACACCTTCGGTCAGAAACCATGTTGCTTCTTCACCATCAAAGTCTTGATTTCTGTCTCAGTTTTGGCAGCCATAACATCAGCAACTAGAACTTACCCGGTGGCTCTTAATGGTCACAGAACAGAAGAGGCTTTAGAGGCGAGTGCTCCAGCTGTGAACAACAGACTGCTGCTGTTAGATATGCAGCACCAGGTCAAGGTGGAAGTGGCTTCTCAGGATCATGCTCATGTTTTATCAAAGCGTCCTAAAATCCCACCTTCTGGTCCAAGCCACAGGACAAACAAGATACCTAATTCCTCAAGACATTTACTAGTAGCTAGTTCATGATTCGATTTGGTTTAGTATAGTTTTTGGACTAATTTGATATACATTAAGTTGTTCCATCCTCTTCTATTCATGTAACTAAACTTCGTCTGTTAATTTTTCTTGGTTCTGGATTAATTGTTATACAAGCCTTTCTGTTGCTTGGCATTGAAGTTAGCACTGAGAACTTACGAGTAATTACGTAAGTTGTCAACAAAACAGAATCTCAGTAACAATTTTTGATACCCTTTGATATTGTCATTTGAGATTTGAGTTACAATTCATGGTTTGCAAAATTATCTTTGAATGGGTATGCGGATCTAATCAGATCAAAACTAAGTTTATTTGGTGAATAGATCAAAGTAGCCTCGGATGTGACTAAATAGTTTCTTTTTTCCTATGTTGAATAGCTTTTCATTACAAAAGTTGTGTGTTTGAAAGATGCTGCTCGATCCCTTTCGTGCTCCATCCTAACTCAACTCACTGTAGACCTCAAAAACAAAGTAGCATGCAGCATGATATATCCCTTTCGTGTTCCAACTAGTAAGATGTGGGCAGCAAATTTGTTCCCAACTCAGCTAATAACTCACAGTACGTAGATCTTAAAAACAAGCAGCAGCATCCGAGATAGTTCTTTTCTTTTTGGTAAGTGGCCAGAATATACACTTTCTTTTATACAATATTGGAGAGGTAACTATATAATGGATCATATATATGTTACTGGATTTTACTAAAATCAGTTAGGTAGTTAAATTAGTCACCAGTTAGGGTACTCTTGATGATCACTCATAATGAACTAATCAAATGAACTTCAATTCAAGACTATCAAAACTCCGGATCACCAAGCAAGTCTTGCTAAAACAGTGGGGCATATATACTACATTCATATATGCAAAGAGACATGTCTCCAACTCGAAAAGAGAATGAGCATATTATCGACTTTAGGAGATACTTCAATATTACGAGTCTCTTACGTAACTTTGTGAGGATTAATATTGCAATTTATAAAGCACCACTAATCTAGTATCATTTTGCTGTTTGTGATTCTTTCTTCAACCCCACTCTTTCCTACCCGTTTCTTCACATCACCTAGCCTCAACTCTTACGTTCAAAATCTTAGAGATCACAATAAACATCTTATAATAACAAATTCACCAGTCACCATATATGTTCATGCCTCTAAATTGCTCAAACTGCAAAACATATCTGCAGGCACTACCTACACGTTCTCAGAATGTATGCTGCTCCAGATGCAAGACCCTCGTGCGCTTTGCATACTCAATGTGTCCACCTCCTCCTCCTCCCCGGTCATACTCCTCCTCTTTCTCCTACAACAACATCGAGCTCCCTCCTCCCCTCTCATATGCCTTCTCCTTTTTCTCCTACAACAAACGCCCTCCTCCGCCTTCTCGGTTCCCCCACCAACGCAAGCGAGCCGTGATATGTGGCATAAATTACAAGGGAATGGGGAAGAATACGGAGCTCGATGGCTGCACTAACGATGCCATTTCAATGCAGGCCTTGCTGGATAGTGAGTTCAAATTCCCTGCGTCTTCCATTCGCATGCTCACTGAAATGAAAGGTCATCAGGCCCCTACCAAGACAAACATAACGTTAGCACTACGTTGGCTTGTGCAAGATTGTCAAGCTGGAGATTCGTTGGTGTTTTATTTTTCCGGTCATGGTGATCAGAAGCCGAACAACACAGGAGACGAGGAGGACGAACTAGACGAGACACTCTTACCCTTAGATTACGGGACTAAGGGAGTGATCGTTGATGACGAGATCAATGACATTATTGTCCGACCTATTCCGGCTGGTGTCAAGCTGCATGCTATTGTGGATGCTTGCCACAGTGGTACTGTTCTTGACTTGCCGTTTCTTTGTAAAATAGACAAAAGTGGACGGAGGTGGTTCTGGAAGGAACATAGAGGACCTAAGAAAGGTGGTGTTTGGAAAGGAACAAAAGGTGGAGAGGTCATTTCCTTTAGCGGATGTGATGATCATCAGAATTCTGTGGAGAAAGGAATCCCACGAGGTGCAATGACTTGGGCTTTCATCGATGCCATTGATCGAGGGTGTGGAAATACATATGGAAACTTGTTGCTTGCAATGCGATCTACCGTGGTTAAGGATTGTATTGATGCAGCCTCACCGATACAAGAACCACAGCTAACTTCAAGTGAAGTGTTTGATGTATTCACCAGGCCTTTCTCCCTATAGAAAGCTAAGCCAAGATCCGATCGATCTTCTTCTTGTCGATCTGCAACGTACTGTGCTCTTGTATCTCTAAATCTACCCTCTCGTTTCTTCTAATTAATCAATCTTTCTTCAATTGGTTCTAGTCGTGAACTTCCTGTAAAGTTAATTACCCTTTTACATGTAAAAATAATGTTTCTCTATTAATTTCCCCGTCGTTTGTGTTGTGAGTAATGAGGTTCAAATACTCACACGCACCTTGATTAGTGAATAAGCCTAACCACACAGACACTTTGCAAGTTTGCATGAACCTCTATGGTGATTCTATTGGGCTTTTGCTGCGTAACCAAGACACCAGAGACGGGAAACAAGTTGTGGCTTTGTTTAGGCCCGTTTGATTTGGTGTCACTTGATGAAGATCGAACTCACTCGACTTCAAATTTAATGAATGACGACCGGAGAAACTAATCCTTAATTATCAAACAGAGCAACACGGCTACAATTCAAGAACATGATAATGATTAAGAGATGAGAGTAATGCTAGTAATTTTCATTATTTTTGTTCATCCCAAACCATACCCCCATATAAAAGGACCTTCTGATTTAACTTGAGCTTTTGCCCGCATTTCATTTTGCCAGTAATGAAATTAGTGCTTCAGATTATCTATATCTAAGAGGGTATTTTGTTCAGTTCAAAATATCAATTAAAAGAAAAACATTTGAAGCTAAGAACATAACGAAACATGGCAAGAAAGCTTTTTTTATTGGATTTGGCTATTATACCGAACAGTATAACATGCCTATCACTAAAGAGGGAGAGGTTCAGCATGGGGGGGGGGGGAGGGGGAGGGGTCCAGCAGAGGGTGGTGGGTTGCAAATTCTGCCAATGTTCCCAGCAGACATGTTATGTCTAATGGCACAACATAATTTTCCTTCTTTATTAGTCAGTTTGCTGAAATTAAGGTTCCTCAAATAGTATGAAAACATAAAAGTCAAATTTTGAAAATATCTTTGTGGGGTGGGGTGTGGTGGCGCAGCCTATGTTTAAGCAGGTGACTTGTTTTGCACGTTACACCCATCCTCACTTGACTCCATTACCCTAAACCCCCCTTAATAATACCAGTTCATTTCATGTATTTCTTGAAACCCGCAGCCTTCAATCTCTTTTATGCTTCTGGGCAACCAAAATGTAAAATTAAACTTGAGCATCTTTGCAGAATCAGTGCCCAACTGCCCATGCAGAATCACAAATAATAGAATGGAACACAGAGTTCCAACGTCAAATAATTTTACTGTATTGGGCGGTCCGTGGAGCCCCGTGTGTTTTCTTTGGAAAAGCCGACTTGTCTTCTAGTTTGTAGGGTTTTTCTCTCTTCCACTAAGTTCACATAACGTACGTGCGAAGGAAAATGAAAGAATTTATAGACACCCATGTCCCTCCTCTTGTAATTCATAGCTAGGTTCGATGATTTGCGTTACCAGCAATATTGCTAGTTGAACCACATTGTGAGGACGTGGATTACCTTACTTCTTTTTTTATTTATTTTTTATTAATAACTCACATACCCTACATATGTTTAGTGAGGTTTGAACTCATGACATTAAAGTTGTTAGTTAAACACTTTAACTAACCAAGTCACAGCTCACCGACAGAGACGTGGATTACTTGTTTTAATCGATTCATTGATCAAATTTCTATCTGGCACATACTTGTTTTGATAGAAAGAAAAAAGATACGATCACTGATTTAAACGAAAAGAGAGGTTACTAATATATTCAATTAGTAAGGCCTGCTCACAGTGAACTTCGTTCTATATATTCAATGTCGACGGTGGTGTGTCCAAAATATGTGACTGGGGTAATTAGTCTAATCATACTGAAAATGAAGGTTAGCAAGTTCTTCATTTCAGGGAAATTTTATGTGCAAGAGGGTGAAAGATGTGGATGGAAGATGGACCAAAGTCCAAACTAAATGAGTTTCGCTATACCAGACTTTGGAATTTGACGTACACTACTCATCAACCAATATTCCATTCTTTATTAGTTTGATTATTTTTGGTCACTCTTTTTTCTTTTGAGGAAGGCTAGAAGAAATAAAGGTTGTGGAAACAAGGAGATCGATGTGACTAAGCTAGCTACTTGATCTTAGATGGAGAATTCTTGATGATTTGAAAGTTAAAAGATAAGATGGCGATCGTTGTTGAGAGAAACATGCATATAGGCTCTTTCATGTTAATTTCTCGGGTTCATCCTCCAAGCTAGTCAATCTTGGTGGTTAGAAATTGGAGTGATATATGCATCAATCTTGGCTTATTGACTACTATGATGGTTATAGCTACTGTTATTAATCTAGCTACCTGTTAAAAATAAGGTCTCAAATTTAATTAACATACATGATTGATCACTAACCTTAATGTTTCTCAAACCATGAAATGTGCACATTTTGAATGTGAAAAAAATTCTAAGTTTCTCACACATGCATGGATCTATGTCACTCCTAGCTAAGTTATCTTGGCTGATAGTAGTTTGCTCAACCAATTCAATTAAGATAGATCATTGTAAAACATTAGCAAATTTTATCCTAAAGAATTCTTTGTTGTTCTTCTTCTTCTTCTTCTTTTGGTTCCTTGAAAATTTTAGACTTTACTTGCACAAGATAGTTTCATAGCAAGCAATAACCATCAACAACAATGAATCAATTGGATTTGTTGATGACAACTCTCCGAAACGCGCTTTTGCCTGTTCAACATACACTTACTCTTTGGGTTTTCAAGTTATTAGAGCTAATGAAAGCCAAATGGCATTGCATATATACATGGTCGTCCATGCAAAGCTTTATTTTAGTTCAACATTAATTTAAAGGAAAGCTTTATTAATTTGTGCAAGTTTAGTAGAGTGCAAAATTTCCCAATAGCAGAAGATGCTTAGAGCTATTTGATACGCATAAGTACAAGAATCAATGACAAAACCGCCTGTTCTCTAAGAATTGAAGCTTCACCAACCCAGATAAAATACAGCTATATAGAGCATATATGTATGAAAGCGAAACTACATTGTAGAGAGACTTTAATTAATTGACAACATGCCAACCTTAGCCTTGTTAACCAAATGCAAGCAAAATCGCCACAAAAATACTGAAATTCAATGTTGGTTACCTTTTCTTTCTTTTAGAGGATTGGTAATGATCGAGAGTAATTAAAAATGCTAAGAGTTATTAGATTATGATTTTGTTGTTAGTTCTTTTAGATTAAAGATAAATTTTGCGCGCGACTATCCGTCACAAATGAACTCAATTACTCGCGCGCAATTTTGAACTAACAGAGAAAAAGATTGAATGAAGAAGAACAATAGAGTTGAAATTTGGCTACAAATATCTGTAAGCTGTCTTTAATATTCTAAGGGGATGCAAGTTACAATTTTGATCCCAAGAAAAGGAAATGAAAGAGATGACTACTACTACACTGTCTGTCTATACATTGCAATTAAACATCACTGCACTGAAATTCTCATCTAAACCCAACAGTACCAAAATTGTATAGAAATAACCTAATGAAAAAATAGATGGTTTATAAAACCGGCCGGGAATGTATAGTGCTAGTGGCCAACGCCGGGGCTGGGAACAGACTGCAGGAACCGTTCGTTTCCAGCCAAATGCCTCCGACCAATGAGCTTCTCGTCGACGACGAACGCATGACCCTTCTTGCTTGGGGTAGAAACCGGCACCTTACCCTTGGGAAGGGCACTCAGGAACAGAGATCCATCCAACGATTTCGACGCAGCTTTCTTCTTGAACTGGTATTCTTTCGTGTCCAAAAGCCTTCTTCCTTCTAAGGTAGACACAACCGTGGCAAACACCACCAAGAAAACCAAAGCCAAAGCGCTCAGGCGAGCCATGGAGATCGTGAACGGTACAGAAAACTGAGAGAGAGAGAGAGAGAGAGAGAGAGAGCTGGGTTGGTTGTGAATGCCGAAAAGGGAGTGGTTTGTTGGGGTTAGGAAGCAGGGAGGCTAGCTCCTTATATATAGCGAAGGAGGAGAGAGAAAGCTAATGTAGTGCGACCGCGTGGCGGCGGCTAGAGAGAGAAACAGAGGGAGGGAGAGAGCAGCTTGGGGATCACGTTTCGGGGTTGGCCGAGTCAAAGATCAAAAACTGGGAGTGGAAGAGAGATTTGGACTGTGAAAGTGTGAAGTCGCATTATTGGTCAGAGTAATGTGACTGCGAATTTTAATTTTGATTTTTCAAACTGCTGCATGTAGACCTATCGGGGCGGGAGAGAGCGCCGCGTGGAGAAGGGTTTAGGTTTGGTGATCGTGAGCGAAGCCGCCGGCCCATATGTTTTTCTTTCTTTCTCGGCAAGTTCTTGATCATGAGCATACATACGCGCCACCGTCACATACCAAACCCTTCCCTGAAAATTCAATGCGCATCCTTCGGCTATATTAATCAGCTGCTATGCTTGCGGCTCGGCTAGCATTAACTTGGCTTCTTCGGAAAATAGTAAAGATATATTCGGAAAAATCTTCGCTTATCTTCACCCGTAGTGTAATTCTTTTTTTTTTTTTTGTTTTGCTTAAACCTCAATGAAACGAGTGTAATTTATTGAAAAGAAAAAAGAGAAACACATCATAGGAGGGACCTAACTCAACTCTTATCAAAAACAAAAAACAAACATATAACTCGATCATAACAAAACAACAAAAGCTAACAGAAACAAAAGGTGGAGAGCTCCAACCAATCGTTATTACAAAGAGAAAATAACAAAATTTGGGGACAAGTCCCACCACGTCAAACCTGAAGACTTTATCTTTTCATTTGCCGATGCATCTGCAACTTTGTTACCTTCTCGAAATATATGAGAATAGTGAAAGTTCATCTAAGAAATTCAGTACAAGCAATTGCTCCACTCTACACTTAGTTGCCAAGACACTAAAGTGGGAGAGCGAAGGAAACTAAAAACTATCTCTGAGTCTACTTCCAACCATATATGCTTCCACTCCCGTACCCAAGCTAATTCAATAGCCTTGATAATAGCCATAACTTCAGCAGCAACAGAGCTTGGAATGTCCAAGTTATAGCAAAAAGCACCCATAACTTTGCCACTGTAATCACGAGATACCCCACCATAACCAGTTTTGTTCGAACTACTTTTTCATGCCCCATCAGTGTTCAACTTAATACACCTATACAAAGGAGGGTGCTAGTTAACTTCGATTACTCTTGGAGCACGCCGGGGCCAGCACTGAACCCGTAGTGTAATCTTACTATCATAGAGATAAATATTAATGGATTAACCGGATATAGGGCTATCTAGTTAAGAAGACTAACGATTACGAGTTAACATTTTCTAGTATGATTAAATATTTCTTGTTCTTATATACTGTATTCTATATACATATATATTAATTTGGGGTACCTGTCTTTTAGGTTGTTTTGTAGAACCCGCGAAGGTGAGTCGTGTTTATGTTATTACATACTTGTGTTTGATCAATATATGACTTAACGTCATTCTTAAAAAAATGCATATGGTATTAATTACTTGTTGGGAATAAGCGGTATACATTCTATTTAACTGCTTGTTGGGATTAAGTGTAATCCATATAAATGCATTAAATTTGAGAATTGGTCATTTATATAAAGCTACTTTGTGCAGATAATTAAATGGCATGCAATGCAGTTAGCATATGCCATTTGTAGATCAGTATATCATTACTTCTGGAAAAACTGAATTCATTGCAATCATATTCACACCCCAATATACGTTAATAAGCAATTCGAAAATGTGACTACGGTCCAAAATCTTGTTCATTTTATTTATTGTCATTTTGATGATTCGTGGTATCCACGCTAGCTTTGTCATATTGAATAATTAAGCTGAAGCTAGCTAGCTGAAACTCATGGATGAGAAGATAACTAGCTAAAACGAGAAAAGTATACAATGTTTCTCACTTTACGTGGAAAAGATTGGAATTGGAAATTTGGAATCTGTATGAAATCTAAGAGAAGAAAATGAGGATCACTGGACTTAAATGTCAATGATCTCAAAGTCACATTGCAATGTTAAAAAGGGACTGGTTTGGCTAATTGATTGTTCCATCGATCTTCCACGCTCTTTTATTTGTGTAAAAGAATATCATATTAAAACAACTATACAAATTTAATACGAGATTTACATGCAAATTCGATCTGACAGAGAAAGATATCTAACAAAAGAGAAAATTAAAACATAATAATCACGAAATTCAAGTAAAGCCAAATATCCTTCTCTTTGTCTCTATTTTGTTTTGCACTAACCATATATAACTCGAATGACGTCCTTGACTATTTCTTTGGATTCAGAAAGAAAGATAATAATTTAGTTTTTGGCGCCATTAGTCCTAGCTGTTACCAAGTATCAGCATACAACATCATTTCCGAAAGAAACAAACAAGAAATCCAGAACATAGCTCACAACAAGAGGAATCGACAGAATTAAACAACAATTTAATTAATCAGATGCCAAGAACAGAAGCTCTTCTCGACTCCCCTTTCAACCTCAAATAGCGGAAATATATAAATGTGCTGTACTATATACAGTGGGATTTGCATCATAACAACTTGTTAGGCGTTGATACGCGGTTGTGTGTGACTGCTTCAGATGCAGAGAGGCCATGCGACATGTTGGCTACCTTCAAGTTTGTAGACTTGTAGTGTTATATATTATGCAACAGTCACCCCTAAAATAATGTTTAGTTACACAAACCACTATAATTGTAAATAGAGTATCAAATTCCATCACTATGTCCAAGCATATGCTAGCACTATAAGACGTCAAAGAACTATGCTAGACGTGGACTACAGTCTTTCAGTTTAGAGCCACAAAAACCTTAATTCTTATCATTAAACATTGTTATGAAAGTTGACCACTTAATTAACTTGTACCTAGATTAGTTTTTAGAAGGAGTAGTTAGGATTAGAGAATGAAGATTTGGCTTCTTATAATCCAACACTTATTTGTTAATGGCATTTCGTTGTAGTGCACTAACAATTAGGGCATTGACAAGATTGGAGTGTTTGACATCGTGTTATTTCTATATTGTATATATCCACTGTCGACAAAGTTTGGTCGAGTTGTAGCTAGTGAATGAGATCCATTATTTTGGGTTTTTGTTTAAGAAAGTCACCAACAACTTTCGTATGAGACACGATTAGATGGACCATCCCAAAAGAAACTTTAGAAGACCAGAAGATATGATTATATGAAAAGATTTTGTAAAAATTTTGGTGATCGACAATCCCTCATGGTACTCCTAATTAGATATGATATACTATGAATCGTTTATTTGGTTTAATTTGTAGAGGACCTTATTTCTTATATTAATTGTTAGTCTTGATTCTCATAGAAAAATAGTGTTAGTTCCGATGGGTTTTATAGTTTATTCAGACATTATGGAAAACATGAACATATGCAAGCCTTATGATCATATAGCTAGATTAATTGATCTGTAAGAATTATATGAATCTCAAGCTTTGATATAACTTTATTGTTATGCAAAAGCCGATTAAAGAGTTCAACATTAACGCTCATCAACAAACCGATATTTCGATCAAACACAAGAGCTTATGATTCAAATGAAGAAGATCACAGTGGCCTCGCATATATGATATATACTATGTTTATTACAGACAAAACCATGTCAATATTGTTGACTTAAATGCTACTAAGAACAAACCAAACATGCATGAGTAATGAGTTGCCTGCATTATGCAGCAAAATAAGCTCAACAAGATCACAGCAAGGAGTTGAATAATTTCCTCTAGTGTCGGCATGAACGGCCCCAACGAAGAAGAAACTGTAGGGCAGAATGTCAACAAAGAAACCCTAAACCATTCACCAGTGTCAGCAGCTCAGGTGTCTTATTTAGACAACTTTTATCTGTTATATCTTAATTCTTTGACCAATGTGACATAAAAAATGTATGCTCATATATATAATTTAGCGTGACTCATGTATAGGATCAGAGAAATTATTCAGCATGAAATATCAGTCATTTAATAATATTCCATTTGCTAGAAGGCCAATTAGATTTCCCATCATGTACTTCAGCATACAAGAAAGTGAGCTAGAGTACGTTCTTCTGCATCCTTCCATTTCAACAAGAATGGCGTTTTCTTCCCGGAAAATCGTAGTATTTCTGACATTCGAATACCAAGAGGGGCTGCAAAATTAATGATGGCAGGACTAAATACATAATATGACAATTTAGGGAGGCAGATGCACACGTGAGTTTGTTTCCTCTTGGTAAACACTGAAAGCTACGCACGCTTCTCTTGCGAAAACGCTCGATCACATTCAAGTTTAGTAAACGCCCTTAAAAGCTACTTTGCGCCATTTAGGAAAATGTTGCCTATCTTTTCACACCGATTCTAATCCAGATGAGTAAAACCGTAGCGGGAATATGAGGGATAATTTTCTGTCATACTGCTGCTCGAGGCCTAATCAGAAGAACAGTAGTGGATGGATGAATATTTCAGGGTTTGTGACCAAGTGACTAACTAGTGGGTACAGGTAGAGACATTATGGTTGAACATGGCACTTAACTAGTTAGTAGCAAACCCTGGAATTCAGCTTGTTTACCTTGTATCAATATCAGATTCGCTCACTTCCAGACTAATCTGTCTGGTTTATGTCACATTCGTGATTCGTGTTCATGCCAGTGATGCCACTGCTATTTTCATGTCGTGTTTAGATCGTTTTATCAAATCATTTCCACTGTTGCATGGGCTGAGTTTAACTGAAATATCCAACGGGCCTGACGTGGGTCACTGAGTTGAAGTGGTTATCGGGGCTGTTCATTCGATCTTATGTTTCATGGGCCTCATGGTGGAGCTTAAACTCTCCATACCAACCTCCTTGACTATTAGCAATGGCTGAATGAGCGAACCAAATTGCATAGAGAAAGTGAGGCTTCTACAGTTCTACTACTACTAGGAGTCGTTTCCAAGATCATAACTGTCAAACTGACTGTTAGTATGTGGTCGGTATTCACTCCAACTCAAATATCAGCAACAGGATAAATACCCCAGAACAGACTCGAAGGTACTTTCCAACTCTCCTGGACAATGGAATTTGGTGTCATTAAGCTCTCGTCTTCCTCAGCTCTCAATCTTCAGGTAACTACATAACGCTAATGTTAATCCTTATCAGTTCTATGTGCAAATGTTCAATAAAGTTGTACTCTTTAGTTGAATCAATGATTGATAAGCATGTGTAGGAACAAAGCTTAGCCATTTTTGTTTCTGCGTTTTTGAATCCAATTTGGTTCATTGCTGGTTGTATTTATAATTGGAAAAGTGGGTTTCTTTATCTCTATGTAATAGGTAATAACCTTGCCAAGCTTTATTAACCAACCCAAATGGAATTTCATTTCATGAATGAGCATGTTCATGTGAAAAGATTGATAATTGGAAAACGGATATTGGTGCAGGAGTATAGTATTAGTTGGTGATGTTACTTGTTATAACTCAATGATGGGTTGGTTGCAGGATTTTCCATCACCTGTTGGTAGGAAACTTATTAACAAACCTTCACTTCCTAAACCATTTCTTCAACTTAATGGCAGACCACAGACCTTCCTCAGCCAACTAAAATCTGATCGTCTATCTCGGAGAACGTCGAAAAGATCCATAATAGCACAATCTGGAAGCCAGGGTTGGGACTTGGGTAGATTCTTGAAAACGTTATTCTTCTTCAATGAACCACCCTCTCCTGCTAAGGTTGGACACTGCTAGAGTTTTCGACTTCATTTTAGACAGTGAAAGATAAACATGTCACTCAACTAACAAAAATTTGGTACCTGTGCTGTGAAGATATTTGAGTCTTTAGTCAGCAAAATATCCAGCCCGTCACCCAGTGAATCAGTAAAGAGAATGGAAACTTCTGGCACTGTCCTAGTGGCTGGAGCAACTGGTGGTGTAGGTCGAAGGGTAGTCAACATCTTAAGGAAGAAAGGAATTCCAGTTCGAGTATTGGTATTATGCTCTTACCTTTAATTAGCTTACTTATTGCATGATATCTTGACTCACGACCATCTGTTTTCATTCACACTTGCATGATCTTTTTTGCTTGTCTTTTATTCTTTCAGGTTAGAAATGAACAGAAAGCAAGACAGATGTTAGGCCCAGACATTGACTTGGTGGGCTAGCAACCTATGTTCTTCAGTTTCCTTAGTGAAATTTAGTTGTTTGATTCATATTTGGTTAGGGATTATAGTTTCATCTGTTACATTTAACATTGTTAACTTTGACGACTTGTTTTTCCTGTAAAACTCTCAGATTGTTGGAGACATTACTAAGGAGAGTACTCTGATCCCTGAGTACTTCAAAGGAGTCAGGAAAGTGATTAATGCTGTTTCTGTCATTGTTGGTCCAAAGGAAGGGGACACTCCTGACAGGCAAAAATACAGCCAAGTATGTTCTACACATTGTTGAGATGAGGATACTCCATTTTAACTTCTATCTGTTCTAGTGTTGGATATCTTTAAGTTATAAACTTGCCTGACATATATTTCTCATGCCAAAGAGCCTCAAATATGTCCCGCAGTTTGTTTTTTCTTTCTCTTTATAATTTTAAGCAGGCATTTGACTTTTAAATTGGTGTGCTGCAGGGCATCAAGTTCTTTGAACCAGAGGTGGGAATTGATTGCTTACATTCTGTATCTGGAGTCACAATTTTGTTGTGAATAATGTTTAAACTAAAACTTGAAATTATTTTCCCATTTATTTGCATGTTTCACTTAGTAACTATGAAGCTTTGGCTTATTGATGGAACCAGATCAAGGGAGATTCGCCTGAAAAGGTGGAGTACATTGGGATGAAAAATTTGATTAATGCTCTAAAGCAAAGTGTTGGACTTCAAAATGGAAAACTATTATTTGGATATGAAGGTACGCTTTTCTATAAGGTGAAACTACTAATCATCGTCTTATGCTGTGTCATTTCAGCAGTTTTTGTAAAAATAAATAGAATGATTTTTTTGTACAAATCAATGGTTGATAAATAAAATTGTAAGATCAAGCTTGATCAGTACCATAAAAAAAAATTAAAAAAAATTTCTAAATAGTCATTCACAGATCTGGTTGAGCTAGGAAAGATTGTGAATGTTTAATCTGGCCCCCATAAGTTACTGAGTTGTCTGTGATTATACAGTCGAATATTTGATATATCAAAATGAACTGAATTGTTTGTTTTATTTTTATGCTTGTAACATCTTCGGAAATCCATACCTAAAATAATTGTTTTTCTGACCCAATAACACATTTATAATCTAAGTTCTTTTTCAATCTTCAGGTAATAATTGTAGGGAATTGGCTTGGGGAGCTTTAGATGATGTTGTGATGGGTGGAGTGAGTGAAAGTACATTTCTGATCGACCCAAATGGCAGCGAAGATGGTGGACCAACTGGACTTTTTAAAGGTGTGTTTTTTTGTAAACTCTAGACTTCTGTTTGTCTAGTGTTTTCTTACTGGTGATTTTATAAAACTGTTGATGAGTGGTAATCTTTTTCATATTGGGTTGCATCAACTCAAACATTTAATTTATTTGGTATTTCTACTTCAGGAGTTGTTTCCACCGCAAATAATGGTGGATTTACAAGCATCAGAACAAAGGTAAACAGCTATGCTTTCTTTTGATTGTTAGAAATTTTATCTATTCCCAGTCATGTATGTTTTTTGACATCAAATGTTCAATTACTAAGTCCCTGTCAAGTGTAATATTAAGTTTGGCAGTGAAGATACAAGATATTCTAAATTGCTTGCTTTCCTTAATTGTGGCATGTTTTTTAGAATCTATCAACACCTGAGGATCTCTCTGCATATGATGGTTTAGAGCTGCGCCTTAAAGGTGATGGTCGTCGTTATAAGCTAATTGTTCGGACCAGTGGTGATTGGGATACTGTTGGTTACACAGCAGGCTTTGACACTGTAGGAGACCAATGGCAGACAGTGAGTATTACAAGTTTACAACAATCCTCTCAATTTTGGGGTTTTAAGAGTTCTCTTACAATCATAGCGACATAATGTTCTTTTTAAAAGCAATTCCAAGTTCCCCACAGAATAATTTGGCTTTCAAAACCTGATTTTATTTTCCTATTGAAATTGCATTATGAAAGTGGGTTGATATATGAATCCAGATTTGTTTCTCAAAATCTGTTTTGGGGCACTTTTTCATGAACGGAATCATGTTTGAAACTCTCCAACACTTCAACCTACATTAAAGTAGAAAATCTATCATTTCTTTACAGGTAAGGCTTCCATTTACTTCTTTGAGGCCGATATTTCGTGCAAAAACAGTACCAGATGCGCCATCATTTGACCCGAGCAATATTGTGTCACTGCAGGTAATTTTCTTCAGCCACTTTTCCTACTCATTCTTTCACTTGAAGATTTTATTCCATATGAGAAATTGGAAATTGTTTTTCAGCTTATGTTCAGCAAGTTTGAATATGATGGAAAACTCAATCCTACTTTCGTGGAAGGGGCATTTAAGCTCCCAGTTTCAAGCATAAAGGCATATCTGAAAGATCCTATAACTCCCAGGTTTAAAAACTCTTTTTCTTTGGTTGAACATCTTTCTTATGCCGAACATAATTGATCAGCTTGGTTAACTTTCTGCTTCTTTCTTTACATCATTTCCTTTGTTTACATGTAGGTTTGTACATGTAAGCTCTGCAGGAGTTACCCGGCCTGAGAGACCTGGACTTGATCTAAGTAGACAACCTCCTGCTGTGCGGTTGAACAAGGAATTGGATTTTATCCTGACTTTCAAGTTGAAGGTTCATACTAAACCAATGTGAACTATTTGATTACTGCATCTTAGTACTCTACTGCTGTTTATATGTAGCAAACTGACTCCCAATTTAAACAAAAAGAAAATTCCTGATTTTGTTCCTCTCCAGTTTCTTACATTTGTTAGTAACAGGGGGAGGATTTAATTCGGGAAAGTGGAATTCCATATACAATTGTGAGGCCTTGTGCATTAACTGAGGAGCCTGCTGGAGCAGATCTCATTTTTGAACAAGGAGATAATATAACGGTAAATGGAGACTTATGTTCCTGATTGCTTGTATGTTTGGTGAAAATTTATCTCATTTTGATTTTCCATGTTGATATTATCCAATTGAACTGTGCTTCAAAAGACTCTGGAATTTGGTTCTTTGGTTATTGGACGAAAATACTAGTTAATGCTCTGTTTCTGATGAAATGATATATATGTGTTTTATATATGCAGAGTAAGATATCAAAGGAATAACAATCAAATGGTTCACTAAAATGTCAATGATCACTTTCAGCTTATTCATCCAATGGAACAGTGTTTCTGGACTAGTTTTTTTTTTTTAATTATATGTTATATGCTATATGTTCTATGCAGGGTAAGATATCAAGAGAAGAGGTTGCTCAAATTTGTGTTGCTGCATTAGAAAGCCCATATGCAAATGGCAAGACATTTGAGGTTTAACTCTCGACTTGTATCCCGTACTTCCTGTTGATTTGCTTTTGGAGTTCAGTCAATCACCAATTGCTTTCTTTTAAGTCTGGACAATGTCTTATGTGTATAACTACCCCTTTTGCAGGTTAAAAGTGTTATACCATTTAGCGAGCCATTTACAGTAGACCCTGAAAATCCACCCCCTGAGAAGGACTACGATGTTTACTTTAAAACTTTGAAGGATGGAATTACAGGAAAAGAAGTCTTGGAACAAAATCCTGTACCGGTTTAAAGCTTATGCATAGAGCTATGTTCAACCTTAACCCCGTAAGTATTACAAAGCTAAATATGACTAAGCATATTTTATCTACAAGATTGTGGTTCTCTCAGCAGTGTGAAGAAAAGCTAACCGATATGTTTCTCATTTGTAAATGAAGCCTTAAATTGAGTTTCGAATTTAGATACTTCTCTTATGTATCTATATCATTCAGAGTACAGTTATATCATTCCCTTGTAATACTAGCAAGTTAGTTCTTGAGCTGGTTTTAACGGCTATGCTACCCGTCTCTCTGGTTGCAGGTGTATATATATACCCATACCTACAAGAGGGAAAGGTAGAGGCTTCTAGAGGAACATAAAACTGAATGACTGGAGTTCAAAGGTTTCAGGTGAAATATAATAGGTTCCCATGCCACTTTCAGAAGGGGTTTCGGTTGGTTATGAAACATTATACTATTATAGTGTATACATTTCTTTTGTGGGTGCTGTAGACTGTAGTCAGGCAGTTGAAATCACATTGAATTATCTTACCACACCAAATTCATTATGAAGCGGAAGTACTACGAGAAGAACTGAAGAACATTTACAATTTTCAATAGTACATGAAACTTTCAGTAAAGAGGTAGGTTGAGGCCTCATGGAGTTTCCAGCCGATAGTTTTAGCATCAATTACTGTATTTTCTCTTGCATTGTATCTGCAAAATTTAATATAGTGTGAATGACGAAAGCCGCATAGTTTGACAAGCTCAGCTCTCTTTCTCTGAGCAATTACTGCAATGTTAGCATTGATGTGATGTAGGCTCATCCTTTTAACTTCTTGTCATACAAAACAGAGCATCTGTTTGGTACAACAGGAAATTTCTGCAAAAGGGAATCTTAGAAGTCTGTGAAGCACAGACGGCATTGTTCCTGCTCTATTACCATTACTATTCAACGAAACGGCTTCCGAGTTCCGATTCTGAAGTTCCAATAGGCTAGAACACCATCTCTAAAATAGGTCGGATATGGACCACATGAACCAGATTTCTAAAGAGCATGCTATAAATATTCCCTTTGCTATATCACTGTGAATGAGCAGTGATTTTTCTAATTGGCTAATTGTTTTTCCCCATTCTGTCAAAATTTGCATCATGACATTGACATTACTAAATACAGTTTGTGGGGAAACCTGCCCTCATGTTCCCAGTTCCCACTTTCCCATTGCGAATAGCTCAATTTGAATCGAGCAACGTCAACCTCCCTACAAGTCATAATCAAGTTTGGGGCTGCCGCTACTGTATGTCATCATGAAACTGACATAGTAACTAATAGCCTAATACACATCTACCATTCCTTCACTAATCTGCAGTAAATTTGTGTAGTACTGAATCACTAGCTAATTAGAATCTTTGTTTGAAGTTCGAACAGGCGAAAAGATAGAAAACAAACATAGAGAAAGACATGGCTCGATGACAAAATATTTGCAATCGTATTATCATTTTCCTTTGTAGTACTCTGAACAATGAGCATGCAATTTACATGACGAAAGAGAAGAAATTACAATTGGGTTTCTAAATTTCTGAGGATCCCATGTTTCCTCTTAATTCTTGTTTGCTACCTAGCTACTTGTTTCTTGACCTGCAATCCTCTTCAATATATATATTAAGCTGGCTTCCAAGATATGCTTCAAGAGCACCAAAATACCTACAGAAAATCAAAATTTTCATGTTCAAAGGAATCTAATAACCAAACACACAATGTTGCTAGATGAAATTGCTTGTTAGAAATGAACTTACTCGGCAGCGAAGTTTGTGGCGTGTTGAAGAACGAGCTTGAGCAGCCATTAGAGTTGTAAGCTTGGCATGCATTTCATGTTCAGTGAATATTTTACCTTGTGAGCTCATGAACACACTACGATGCACAGGAGGAGACCACAATCCACTCTGCTCATTGTAATCAAAGTCATACTGTGTAGCGTCAAAGAACTTCTCCAGAAGTCGATCCGATGTCGATTTCGGAACCAGCTGCACTACTTTTATCATTGGACTCGAATGTTGGGAAGGAGAAGAAGATGAAGGAGAAGAAGCGACCTGGTGAGACTCAGAGCAGGAAGACATTGGCAAAACCAGAATCAAGAGTAATAGTACAAAGCTGAAAGAGAGAATAAGATAATAATGATATATAAATAGAAGCTTGGAATTGGTGGCTTGGCGAAAAACTAAGAGAATTATGATAAGGACGTGTATGGCTGTGTGCAATCATAGGAAGGTCGTGGCTACCATCATACTCGATTCTTTATGCATGTGTTCCAATATCATGGTAGCACTAATTTTTTTGCTAAAGAGAGTTGTTGGAACTTTGCAAAAGTTCTCATTGATTAATCTGATGAGGGTCATGATGATGCTACATCGAATTGATTAGTTGACGTCCCGGCAAAATTTACCAAAAATCTAATGAACAAGATGAAGGGCTCTTTGTGTTGAGATTTCATATTGTTCATGGTGTTTTTGTTCAGAGAAATTCTTGCGTGTGACGGTCGTGTCAGCTGGCTCATGTGACCAGCCATTCGAAATCTGACACGTGTTTTTTTTTTTCACGCCTGCGTTCTTCTTCGGCCGGAAAAGCTGCAAAGGCTATACGACCCTTCGACAGAGAAGCCGCAGGGACCTTCGGCGGCTCGAAAAGGAAGGAAGAAGAAGCTTCGCTGGAGAAAGGAAGAAAAAGCTTCGCCGGAGAAGTCGTAGGGACCTTCGGGAAGAAGAAGAATGCATGTGTGAAAAAAAAAAACGTGTCGGATTTCAAATGGCTGGTCGCATGAACCAGGTGGCACAACCGTCGCACGGAAGACTTTCTCTTTTGTTCAAAGTGCTTCACTGCTGCTAATAATTACCAGTTTTTATCTTCAACTTCCATGTTAAACGTTTTTTCTTCATATTAGTGTCTGATATATGGGATATAACGGTGCTACATGAATCAATTGTGGGTCTAGCTAGCAAGTAGAATTCAATTCATACATCCGCGCCTTTAAAATTCAATGTTGGTGAGAAAGATCATCGATTTGTTTGGTGAGGAAGATCTGCATCAATTAGTAAAATGCGAGGTCAATCATATTAACTATTAAGGCAAAAGAAGCACAAGTAGCGCTAATCACAGAAATTCTATAAGTATGAACTTTAATTACAAATACAGAGAATGCCCTACAGAAGGATAACACCCTTAACTTTTCCTACAGAAGGAAGTTACCTGTTTCCTACTTTCCTTATGGATCGACCTCTAAATGGTTCTAGCTAGATCGACCTCTCAATGGTTCTAACAAAGAGATAAATAATTGATCAAAAAATTTAATAGCTAGAGAACAACATCTCAACAACTTGGAACATATTTTAGATGAAGACAACAATAATATCAAAATCTTACTTCAGTAGTTAGCTAGCTTAGCTGTTGAAACTTTGGAAAGCTTTACTTTAAATAATTACAGGCGATCGATGATCTATAAAAAGTTCAAAACTGATTCATGAGTTTGACATCACACCTGCAATTAAATATGAAAAATCTAATCAGCTGACATGATGAGCTGTTTGGGTTTGTTATTGTTGGAAGTGTTTTTTTCATGTTAGGAGATCTCTAGAGTGCTTCATCTTCTAAAATCCACAAAGCACTCGTATCTTTCGTTGTTCTAGTGTTTTTTGGATGAGATGTGTTTTGCGGCACATTAACTATATATCATTTAAGTAGTTTAGAGTTCACATCCAAAACCAATCGGTAATAGATGAAGTGGCCCAACCCATTATGAACTTATAAACAATGTCTCAATTTCTCAATGTGAGACGCATATATTCTTAACACGACTCATTCCTCAACTTTTCATACTTATGATTTGGTAAGAAAGATCGATCCGAGAAAAAATGTGAAGCACCTATACTAGTAGTAACGACTAACGACTAATGACATCTATTCTTAAGAATTACATGACAATAATAAAAAGTACGTGCAGTCTTCGATCATACTCAAATAATCTACAAGCGTTTTGGATCTTTGAAGAATAGAACAAAACTAGAACTCCATTACAGTTTTCTGCACTCTTTCCTTTCTGTAGTGCCACTGTACAAGTGTCCATGAAAATGAAAATTAAGGAATGTAATTAACTTTTTAATTGGAAGATTGTGCTAAATTCTCTAACCACCTTGAAGTCAGAGCCAAGTTCACGTTAGTGATAACCACTTCAATAGGGAGCAAGGGTACGGCGTCTTCATCATCAACCACCTCAAAGAGTTTCTCAAAGATAGGTGGATGCAAGTCTTCAGGGACACCCAAAGATTTGGAAAGAATAGAACCGAAATGTTCCTTATGCAAATTCCTCTCAGATTTTTGCTTGAGACTCGAGAGAGAATCTATACTGACTTCTTCTCTTGCGACGATGGATCCTATCTCTTCGAAGAAAATGTGTGTTGGGTAAGAAAGAGGATCGTCGACATCTTCAGAATCAGAAACACAGCCGCTTTTGAATTTCTCTACGAGCTTGAATCTGATGGGAACTATGTCCTGTGGATTGAAGAAGATTAAGTGGGAGAGGTCGGATTCAGTTTTTTCGTTGGTTTGTCGTGCGTCGGAATAAGTAAAGAATATTTCTCTGATGGTTGACATGGTAGCTAGCCTCAACAAATTGTTCAATGAAGAGAATGAGATAATTGGTAGTAAATGAGGGGAGTGCAATGTTTATATATGTAAGCTTTAGCTAGACCTAAACCGAGTAGGAGAAGAAAACCTTCTCCCTCAAGGATTTGAAACTTAGGCAAAAAAATTAGGATGTGTTTATATAGACTATAGGGCTAGACCAAAACCGAATGGGAGAAGCATTATCTCCTCTCCTGCATCCTTCTAATATAGGCCATCACAAATTTACTACAGTTTCTAATTAGCAATTGAAAATCGTTGTCCCACAAAAGTCATTCGTCCCTTTGAGAATCGAAAAGTGGGGAAACTGATGAACAACATTTTCCACTCCGTCGGTTCCTTGTTCGGCTCCGGAGAAGATCACATCCCATGGAGCGATGGAAACATCATCCATGGGTGTGAGATAGAAGTTGCAGAGGCGATGAGCAAAGGTGAGACGACAGAGAAGGACAAGAGAGAAAGAATAATTAGGTTATCATGGGCACTTGTTCACTCAAGGCAACATCAAGATGTGCAACGTGGAATAGACATGCTGCTGCAAGCAGCTGAAACTTCAATGGCCAAAAATACCAATTCCCTTTTGGATCAACAAGAGATGCGTTATCTTCGGGCGGTCGGATACTACAGAAGTGGTGCATATTCAACTAGCCGGCGTCTTCTGGACCGGTGCTTAGAGATTGAACCAGAATGGAAACAGGCTCTTCGTCTTAAGAAGACAGTAGAGGATCGAATTGTGAAAGATGGATTCATTGGAATAGGTATTACTGCTGGTGCTGTTATAGCAGCATGTGGGATTGTGGCTGTCTTGGTTACCAGCAAGTGCCGCCGTCCCTAATTGCAGTGATCGACTGATCGATCCACATCCAATGTTCATGAAGACTCTTCCAAAGCTTTTACGTACTAAATAATCAGACCAACAACAACAAGCTTTGCAATTGCAAAATTATTAGCTTTTAATTTTATGGAGCAACTAAAATTTTTTAAAAGAACGCGTAAAAGTTGTAACTTATTTGCTCTATAACACGTATGTTTCGTAAAATTGATTCTTTAAACAATTTACACATTAACTTTCATAACCGTTCTTGAAGGGTAATACACGCGGTCTCGACCATGTGCTTACTCTCATAACCGGATTTGGTGTTCGTTCTCTCGTCTTTAATGTCAATTATAGTCTTCTAGACCTACATTGCATGGAATCGGAAGCGGAAGCGTGGAAGTGAAGCGTTTAGAGACGTAGAATAAAATAATATAAAAAATAATAATATTACTAGCTTTCCAAATCTTCTTATTTATTGTTAATAATAAATACAAATTAATGAAACAATTTGCAACCTCCTAATTATTTAATTGTTTAGCCTCTTTATCTACTACTAATATAACTATTAATCCCATAATAACTATGTTTTTTCCATCCAAAAGGTCCAAACACCATTCTTTTTGAAAAAAATTAAAACGCAACTATAGCACGTGGGTGTGCAAATCAAGAGAGTGGAAGCCATCCATCTTTGTCATTCTGGCTGCTTCTCTCTTCAGCATCTCTTTTCTCCAGTTCTCCCTCACCTTCTACGTCTCTCTCTATCTCCTTCCAGATTCATATTTGTTTTGTCTCTCCTTTCTCAATCAAGGGGTCGTCAAGGAGAGGACGGGATTGATCATTGATTGCATAAGAGATTGAAAGAAGATCAACGCGTCGCTGACCCACAGTGCCCGTCCGCGCTTCCGAATCGAAGTCGTGCGCTTCCATATCGGAATCGGACGCTTCCGCCGCGCTTCACAAACCTCATTTTCCCAGAATCGCACTTCCGAAAGCTTCCTAGCGCTTCCACGGCGCTTCCGCTTCAGAAGCGTGAAGCGTGACCATCTCAGCGCTTCCGTGCTTCCTAGTTCTAGACATCCTTTGTTTCTTATAACTAAGAGTCTTCGGTACATAACGTGTATTAAAAATAAAAAATAAATAAAATCCCACAAACACCCCTCGAGCAAGGACATAACCGTCATTCATCTCCTCAATAGGCAGAGAGAGTCCCTCCTCTTTCTGTAGTGGAGTCCAGCCCACTCGGCCCCCAGTCTTTCTCAGTCCACACTGTTCAGACACGCTTCCGAAAGGCCGAAAGGTCCAAACACACCGAAAGCAAACCTCTTTTCATTTTCCTTAAAGAGTGAAAAAGAAAAACACAAACATAGAGAAGTGAGAGATCTAAGATCACCACCACCAGTTTCTTCGAAGAAACAAAAAGAACATAACAATGGCAGGGTACAGAGCTGAGGACGACTACGACTACCTGTTCAAAGTGGTCCTGATCGGCGACTCCGGCGTCGGCAAGTCCAACTTGCTCTCCCGATTCACCCGCAACGAGTTCAGCCTCGAGTCCAAGTCCACCATTGGCGTCGAGTTCGCCACTCGCAGCTTGAACGTCGACTCCAAAGTCATCAAGGCCCAGATTTGGGACACTGCCGGCCAAGAAAGGTTTGTCTTTCTTTATGATCCGTGTCTTTCTCGTTTTCTTCAGTTTCAGTTCAGCTCTCGAGTTTTGTTGGTTTAGCATTGTGTTTGGTTCGATCACGGTAGATCTGGTAGGTTGGATTTAATGTGAGAAACTGTTGACTCAAGAATGTTAAGATTCTCGGGCAAAATTTAGATTCTTGTGCGGAGAGAATCTTTGCTTAGTATATGCTTGTTATGTGTCCTTTTGTTGTTTTGAGCTTGACATCAAAACCGCATTTGCTTTAGAGCTGTGTCTTTAGGTGAATTAATTTCGGCTTCCATACGAGTGTGTATGATCATACAGCGCATTGAGGAATTGCTGTAAAGATAGAAGCTTTTGTGGATTATATATGGAATTGAGTTTATTGTCCTTACTGCTGTGTGTATGGAAATCGGTTGACTACTTGTCGACCGTTTTACTGGCCAACAGAAGAAAAAAATAACTGTGTTTTATAGGCTGTGTTTTAGATACAATTACTTGTGAAACTTGGTTTACAGGCTGTTTGGGTTATTAAGTATGATGCTTCAGTATACTTGTCACTCGAATAATCTTACAACTATACAAGTATTGTGTTGTTAGAAAAAGATGAAAGGAATTTTAGGTTTGGGTTTACACAAAATCTTTATACAACATGACAATCTCATTGGAGCTACCTTGTCTTTTATGGAAATTGTAGATGTAACTGGTACTTTGCTCAAATTTCTGACTTTGAAGTTTGAACTATAATCTATATGATATGTTTACAGAAAAGTAATATTATTTAGTTCTGTTCGAAATATGTATGTGTAATTTATATTATTATTGTGCTTTGGTATCTGCATGTGACATATATTCAGCAATTCCCAATTAAGTTTCATATATAGCTTTTGTGAATGAATTACTAGTGGGAACTGGGAAGTGAGCAGGCAACACAAGTGTGCTACATGTAGGGTGAACTTGCAATCTGTTAGTGATGAAATTTAAACATGTTTTCTTTTATTTATGGAGATGAGTATGTTCCATTGATTCTTCATGTTGGCAGTGGGGTGACATGGGGCTGGTATTGAGGTAGTGCCGATGCTGTAATGGAAATGGATGTTTCACATGTAGGAGGTTAATATGTTAAATTGAGTTTGATTTGGTGTTATGTAACCTATTTGGCAATCAACTGTGTGTAGACATAGAAGGCTTAGGTTTGGATATGGACATTATTGAAAGAAAGTTTGAGCCTCCATCAAGCGTTTCTTCTAATAAGAGTACACAGGCAGGCATTTTACGATGATCAGAAACGTCATCAGTACAAAAAGCCATATGGACTATGTTCCTTTTACATTAAAAATGCTATGTCAGATGTAGGTTTGAGTGGGGGCTCAAAGTGAATGGTTAACTTTTCCACTTCTTAGTGTGGAACTTACTGTACTTTTTTGTTGGTTTTGTGGAATTTGTGACTGTTTCATACCAAAATCGCAAGTTTAGCAACTACAGTAGCATTTATTCAAATTTATACTTGTTGAACAGTGGATACGAAGTTGGGTACCCAGGAAACCAGATGCTAAGGTCTATGTAGTTTACTTTACTGTGATGGAAAAGTTGTATGAGCTGAATGATAATTCACTGACCCCTGAGAACTTGAGCTTCAAGGAGCGCTTCTTATATTTATATCTGAAGTAATGCTTTTTCAATTGTTCTTATTTGGTTTACTGGGCTTCTTATCCATTTTTCATCCCCCGTCTTCTTGATAAATTTTTGTCCTTAAAGGTTGATCAAATCTAGGTAGCTTACTTTGTTTTGTATTAGTGAAAGGGAGCATATAGTTGAGTTTGTATTTCAATGACTACTGCAATTTTTAGCTCAACATTAGGCAATTCCAGAACCTTTATTATCGAGTCTCAAGTGTTTGAGCTTCATGTACTAGAGGGTAGTCCGCGGACTAGTTTTCTGAAGAATAAGCTCTATTCTAACAAATATGTCCATGTATGACTATGGAAGTTGTGGTAAGTTAGTCGTTAGTCCTTACAATGGTCCTATATGAAAGAAAACATAATTTTCAGGTGTTGGAAACATCTTTGTTAGTTAATACCCTAAATCAAATAACTCCTCTTCCATAAGGTGTTGCTTGAAACACCAAAACACGACATGTTTGAGTCCTGTGTTAAGATGTCTGAACAGGATTGTAATGCCAGCTTTGTACAGCATCCATCCTACCCTCCTTATCCCACTACAGTAGAACCATTTATGTACTTGAGAGATGATTTTCAATCCTCTCCAACGTATATGCAACCCAAAAGGCGTTTTTTTTTCTTCTTTCTCTAATAAAGCCACTATCTTGCTTCTGAAACTGAAATGACTGAAGCAACCCAACTCAACCCAGCCCATCATCACTATCCATTTTCTAGTGCTTTCCATCTGTGGTCTCCATAACCATATTGCTACTGATGATGTTTTTCCTGGCGCTAATGGTAATGCGTCTGGTTATTGAGATTGTGGTGGAATGGCTGTCTGGTGCTGGTAGCTGGCTACAATGATTGCATGTTAGACAGTTAAAGAGTGTTAAAATTAGTTCAATTAGGCAGAGAAAAAGTGAAAGCTTCAGTATACCTTATGTCACAATTGTGGACAAACAGAAGTATATATTTGTAGTGTATTGGCAACTGTAATAGATTCCACACTTCCACAGCTACCGGCCATTTTTGATTGAAAATATGAAGTAGTTATTGCTGATGGTAATGCTTACAAACAGTTTGGTGTCTGATATCATTGTTTTTTAACTCCTAATTTGATTTATAGTTTTGTTATTTCTAAATTGATATAAAACAGAAGAATTCTACTTTGGAGGTTCATTTGACAATCATCATATTAACCCTTTTCTATTTGTAGGTATAGAGCAATAACTAGTGCCTATTATCGAGGGGCTGTAGGCGCACTGCTTGTATATGATGTTACTCGGAATTCAACATTTCAAAGTGTGGAAAGATGGTTAAAGGAATTAAGAGATCATACTGATCCCAACATTGTTGTCATGCTGGTTGGTAACAAATCAGACTTACGTCACCTTGTGGCAGTCTCAACTGAGGATGGAAAATCCTTTGCCGAAAGAGAGTCCCTCTACTTCATGGAAACTTCTGCACTCGAAGCAACTAATGTGGACAATGCATTTGCTGAAGTCCTTACCCAGATCTTTCACATAGTGAGCAAGAAGTCCATGGAGGCTAACAATGATGCAGCTGCTGTTCCATCCCAAGGAGAAAAAATCGATGTCAGTGATGTTTCAGCCGTAAAGAAAGGTGGGTGTTGTTCGAGCTAGATATTGAATCTGTATCAGATATGTCTGGTTTGTGTTGCTACATCTGTTTCTTTGTATACCAGGGTGTTGTGTAAAATTTTTCATCCAAAGACATTAGGTGCTGAGCGGGGTTCCGTTTCTTTCTTCCAGTGTCGTTATCATTCATTACTCGAGACAGATTATGTTTAGCTGTTGGAAGAAGAGCTTCTGTAGGAACTTTTACATGATTTTACTCTCTAGTCTCTACATAGATGTTGAATGGGGCAATTTGCACCAAAATTCTGTATTTTGAAATTGTTTATCAGTCCCATTAATTTAAATCTTTTATTCAACTCAACCTATCTGTCCTAGACAGGCTGTTCGAAAATTTCCTAGAAAACAAACTAGTTGGTGGTGCCTTGTGAAATAAGGCATGTTATTTTGAAAATTAGTCTATTATAAATACTGATCCAAGCATAATATCAGCACAGAAAACATTATAATTCTGAAACAATTAGAATTTTCCATTATTGGGGGAAGGTGTTTGATGTTAAGCATGTTACATGTAGATGAAATCTTGCAGGTTTAGGCTTTATAAAATTGGGGATTCCTTATAGATAAGCTGTCATTTTGTCTTAATCTATGCATCTTTGTATGGCAGAATGGATAAGGAAGAAGTGGATCCAATCTACTCTGACTATAATCCAAAAGATTATTAATCTAATTACCTATGATCCAAGGTATTTGATGATGTAAACGATGACTAATTGACTATGCATTACATTGTGACGCAATGCTTTGCTACTTTGCTATGCAGGCGTTGCAAATTCAAGTAAAAACAAAACCCAAAGAAAATCCAAAAACAAAGACGGGTCTCTAGGGTCTTTATTCTATATTACACCTTGTTTTGGCTGTGTCTCTCATATTATTGTTAATGTGATTATAAAGAAATAAGAGAAGTATGAGTTTTGTCTCCAACAATGAAACCCCATATCAGAAAAATTGATATAAACATTTGTGAATAAAATCCCATTATGTAAGTGCCGTTACTTTGTGGAAAAATCATGCTATGCTGATCAGTCATCGACAACATCTGTTCGATGTTTAGCGTGACATTAGAATGAGTTTTTCATTTCATATATCCGTATTATATCTCGGTTATTTATTTATTAATCGTCGATTCTTTAAAATTGTTGATAATGTGAGATGTATCCACTTGGGTCCTTTTCTCTTCTTCAACCACTCCCCATGTATTTACGTAACTCTTCCCTTGAGCAATGTTGGGGTGTATCCAGAATCGAGTGCCAATATTAGCTGTTCTAATTTTTTTTCTTTCTCCATGTCCAAATAAAAGACTAATAATAGTGGCAGCTGAAGCTTGAAGGAGCCTAATCCAGCTACCATTTACCTAAAAGTCAAACATCTTTTCGGTTATTCTGACTTTTAGAATGGGATGTCTATTCAAACAATAAGAATCTTCCTCAATTTTTGAGTTTCAGTCAAACTGCCAATCAAAGAATCAAGAACCTAATAATGGATCTGGTTTTTAAAAGCTTTGGTCTAAAAGTCATAAAACATGGGATGGGAGAAATGAGGATAGAAATATCTTCAAATAGTTGAGAGAGATTTAAGTTTTGTTGTTATGGATATATGAAAGTCGGTGTGTAATTTCGTTGTTCATGTATATTATCATGTCATATCATAAATTATCGTTAATTTTATGCAGTTATAGAATAGGAATAAACGACACTTTGTAATTGAGCTGTCAATTCATGTAGTTTTATTCAACACACTAATAAGAATTTGGTGCATTTGGGATTGCTTCTTGAGATATATTATCATGGAGGATAAGATTGATTGAATGGAAGGGACCATAACGAGGAAGCAAATGGCCATGTGAATCTTGAAGGTTTTTGAAATATTATATCTTTCCTAGATAAACAAAGAATACACATGCCAACTATGCTAGTATTTTATCTAATACTATAACCTAACTAACAGTCCAAGTAAGGAAATGGGTCGAAATTTTGATCTCCTAATTTATATAAGACTCAAAATTCACATATTTTATGAGACATGTTATACTATATGATATATTAGAATTTTCTAAAATTTAATACCAAGTTCGATCAATCAAGTATGAGATAAGTACGTTAGAGGAAGACAAAACCTCAAACAGACAAAAGAGAACAAAATGAATTGGTATGGTGGCACATATGCTATAAATCCGTGACAAAACCAATAATAGATTGATGGCCCCAAACTCGAAGGTTATTGTATGCACAAATTGGAAACGGACGGCAGATGATGCTGATTACACCAAGATAAGGACAGATCCAGATTAAGAGTTTTGTTTATTCATTCACTAAGCTAAAAAGATTAAGACAAAAGGGAAGAAGAAAAATAGAAATGAAAATATTTTATTACTAAAAATAGAAAATTAAGGGAAAAAAGGAAAAAATTGTTGAAAAGAGAAAAAGTTCCGGTATCTTATGGCGCACGATACTCTTTTGCAACCCGGCTTCTATTGGTTGAATGACACAAAACTCTTTTTGTATATACGGAGAGAGACAGAGAGAAGTGTGTAAGAAATAAAAAAGTAAAAAAAAATGAGGAAGGCAGGCCACGTGTCAACAGATCTGAACTTGTGGTCCCACACCTCCTCCGCCTCCGACACGGCGGTGCCGGAACACAAACGAGCACTCGGGCAGCTCCCCGAGATCGGCGAATAACGACTCGTCCTCCTCGCCCATCGGGAACACCATCCCCGCCACGTCACCAAAGTCGGGCCCACCGCTCTCCGTGAAAATCGGGCTCTCCAGCACCCGCGACGACGTCGTTTCCATGTCGGCGGCGAACCACCCGAACTCGTCGGCGGCGCTCGGGATGATCACCAGGGCCGGCTCCTCGTCGCCGCCCAGATCAGCGAACCGCCTCTCCTCCGGGTCGGGCTCCGGCTGGGCCGCCGCTGTCTCCTCCTCCTCCTCCTCCCGGACCTCGGTTTTGGTCTGGGGTTTTGCGCCGTGGTGGCTTCTAGAAGCCGGCCAGGGGTGGTTGTGTTCCGAAGAGTAGGTGACCATCAGCATAGTGGGGTCCGCTCGGCTTCTCTCCACCTGCTTCCTCGCTGGGCACCCTTTTGAGCTACTGCACCTGTAATATCCCCTGCTCAATCCAAAAAGAAAAAACCGAAACTAAAATCAGCAGCCGTAAATTACAGCGTCACGTAATGTTCATTGAAACTTTTAACTTCGAAACATTATAGAAGAATATAGAGATCAAAATTAAGTGCCCATAGTATTTGGGTTGGTTGATTGAATGATTTTACCTAGGGTAAGGTGAGCCCTTGATGGGTTTCTGGCCGTACTTCCGCCAGGCCCAGGAATCAGACGGCGGAGTGTTCGTGTTACTGTTTTCCTTGATGGGGATGGACACGACTCTCTTCTGTATGGCTCGCCGGCTGCTGTAATTAAACAGCAAATTCAAACGTTCATTTCATATTAATTGGTGGTGGAATTAAATTACATGAGCTAATTTTCGAATTGAGTGAACAAGTACCTTTTCTTGGGGGAGGAAGCGATCTTGGAGTAGACGACGTCGTTGAAGGCGGGAGGAGGAGGAGGGGAGCCGGAGCTGTTTTCGGGGGTGGAGGTGGTGGCGGTGTTGTAGTCGTCGTGATCAATATCACTCATGAAGTGTTTATTGAAGAATGTGGGGGAGCCCATTTCTGAAAGCTAGAATAGAAGTGGGTGGTTGATGCTTTTGATGATGATGATGATGATGATGCTTGTGGAAAACACAAAGTGGCTGCTGAGAACACAGAGAGAGGGAGAGAGAAGGAGAGAAGGGTTGGGGAGGTTTTTGATGGGAGGAAGAAACAAATGGAGGGAGGGAGAGGGGGGAGGTGGGTCCTTAAAAAATTGGCCGCCACATTGACAAACGGGTTGTGTGGATTTGTTTTAATAAAGGACGTGCAACCCAAATGTGTTTTCTTTATTTAAGCCCCAATAATGGGATTTTTTTTATGGAGTTTTTTGATGACCCATTTCACTACTTCTTTTGCCCAAGCTAGCTACTCAAAAATGTCACATTGCAATTTTGAAAGAGACACTTCTCAATCTTTTGATCTCCATGTCCATAGCTCCACTCATCAAGAAATTACTCCATCGTTGTTGTTTTTTAAGGAATGAACGGTTTTCCTTTTTCTAGTTTCCAAACAAAACAACGAAATTTGTTTAGCTTATAATAAAGATATGTAACCGTAAATGTAATTTATAAATGATTCAGTATTGTTTCTAAAAGCAATCAAGCGTCTTGTGATTTTATTTCATAATTAGCAACATATTTTTTGATTAAGGTAAGTTAGAAGTTCAATGTATTTCTGATATGTCTAAAACAGAGATGGTTCGATCCGAATCAATTAAAGTTTGGTCATGAGTGATTATTTTCTTTTAAGAATGACAAATGCTTTGTTCTTGTTAAGACAAATAGAGAGAGAAAACACTTGGCTCACTTGAAACCTCTCTTAATATACTTGATATTATACATTTTGGAGTATTAATGCTTGATTTTAGTTACACCATTACACACATGCATGTGTACTATATGCTAGTGTATGCCAAAGCCTCCACCTTCATTTCTAAGTTAATGATGAATAACTATATACCAATTCAATCTAGACCAAGTTATTGATTTAGTTCAAATGGACTTTTCACCCTGACCAAGGAAAATGACTAATTATGCTTATGATTATTGAAATGACATGATAATGTTGTATTTTAAAGACCTAGTTATATTAATGTCTGTATGACATATATATTATAATGATCTCATCAATTTTGTTTTTGTATTCCTTTGTTTAAAGGGCTACTTAGCTCTAACCCCTATCTAATAATTCAGATCAAGTTCCCCTTAATTGTTTAATAAGAAAAGTCAAATACAGCTATATATATATATTTATGGAGCTCTTGATTATTAGCTGGGTTAACCAATCCCCTAATGACATACACTTATATATGCCAATTTGTTTAATTAAAGCCAGATCGAAACATGTTCATAATTTTCATACTATATGATCAAAGAGAATTATAGAAAAGGTGGATACATAACAATCATGTTTCCTTTTAATTAACTAGCATAATTATCTTTAGCATACATAATTGGTACATTTTAATTTGAGGGTCATGTCTCATGGCTCAAAGACAAAGCCAAAATTTAAAAAACCACCAACATTTGGATATAAATGGATTCGATCCCCCTAGCTTATAGAAAGTGGTATCTGGCATAGCTCCAAACATTAGAATTTGACAGATGCATTATATCAAGCCTCAGAATTTGACCCAGTCTAGCTCAAAAGGAATGCAAAATGCCAATTGGCTAATTTGTTACAAAAATATCAAAAAAACAAAAGAAGTATTAATCTAAGCCTTCTAGACCTAATGGATGCCGTGAAGCAATGGACATGTATGTCACTTTTAATAGTTCTTTAAGGTGTATTATTCCACAAAATTAACCCTAGCCCTAATCCTCTTGTTTAGTATATCTTATATCACCCACTGCGTCCACCATGCCCGTATATTTTCAAGGAACGGAAAGTTCCTCGAGGGTTTCCTCATTCACATCTGGTTTGAGCTTCTTAATTCCCGGCTGAGAGCCAAACACAGACTTTTGAAGCACGACAGGATATCAAATATGAAAAGGAATAGTTTATGTTGGAGTTGATGACTACGATGTGGTGGGAAGGAGCCAAATCTGGGTGAGGCATATGTCGCCATTAAAGCTTCATCTGATACCAAATCTCTAGCATGCGCGCTGTCCCGATCCGTGTAATGCTCGCTCAGAACAACTATATATGTCCATGCCATTTGAGGGTGGCTACGAGGTGGCCGGGGATGCGATCGATCACCTTCTTCATTATTTGTCCGAGGAGAATTATATAGCATCTTTCATACTAAAACCTCCGATCTTGGAGTTCCAAATGGTTTAGTGATGACAAATACAATTTGTTGAATAAAACTAAACTAGATAGCAACAGTGACGGAACCAGGATTTAACCATGGAGACGTCTAAACATTATAGCATAAGTGTATATTAAAATTTTGTAAAAAAACTATCTGACTCGATGTTTAATTTGATCATTTTTAAATGAAGTAAAATTTTATTGTATACATCTCATAAACTCGTGCAACATTAAAAATGTACGAATGAAGAAAGTAGTAATTTACGCATCACTTAATACTTCACATTTTTTGTTTTGGTAAATTCATTAATTTTCATGTTTACTAATTAAAAAAAAAGACTAATTTCAGTTTACCCCCATCAATTGTAGGTCGATCATCATGTTAGTCCTTCTTCTTTCAATTTCATCAAAAACACCCCTCAATTTCCAATTTTCATCAGCCGCGCATGTCCAAACCTCTAATCTCCATCCAATTCCTCTGTCAAGTGATGACTTGATATCAAGAAGAAAGTCAAATTCTGAAAGTTACTTTTTGGACCATTTTTCCCCCAAATCGATACACATATTCGTTCCCATCATAACGCCCTAACCTTAGTGATTTTGGTGAGATTGAATGCAATTTGTCTATTTTTCTTTCTTCTTGATATCAAGTCATCACTTGACAAAAGAATTGGATGGAGATTGGAGGTTCAGACATGTGTGGCTGATGAAAATTGGAAGTTGAGGGGTGTTTTTGATGAAATTAAAAGAAGAATGACTAACATGATGATCGACATAAAATTGATGGGGGTAAACTGAAATTAGTCCTAAAAAAAATCAATTATCTTAACAATTTCGATTGGTAAGACATAAATACCAATCAATTCTATAGATACATTTCTTAATATAATTGATTTGTCATTCAAGATTAATTGATAGGTAAAAATTTAAGGGGGGTTTAATGATATGATTAAATGGATTTGAATGATAATTAGCTAATTAAGCACCTTACCTTCAAACTTTTCAAAACCAAGGGGGGTTTAGACCCCTTCAGGCCTGATCAAGGCTCCGCCCCTGGATAGCAATGACAATCCAATCATCATGTTACTGTTAATTAATATGAGTAATTGTCATCAATGACTCTCAAGACTCAACTTAAGAGGGATCTAGAAAATGGGAAGCCTTGATGAGAGTATTACGGTTTTAATTACCTTTTATGTCCGTAATCGACCTATTTATGTTTGAAGGCTAGTAGAATTAGCTACATGTTAATGCATGTACTTATCTTCAGAACGGTACTGGTGATCGCATATCTCCTAGTGAGATGATACAGGCATAGGTCTTACTATCAGAAAAAGATGTGAAACATGTGACTTGTGTCATTTTAAGTTGTGACCTAAAGTTGCACGGAGTTTAATTTTCAAATAAAAAAACTAGAACAATTTATATTTGTGCTCTACCATTATGAATACTCTGTGTAACAAGAATAAAAGAAGGTACTTCCATATACATGAAAGAAGGGACACAAATTGATTGACTTTAGCAAACATTTGGTTGGTTTGTTGTTGGGTTTTGGGAGAAATATAGATTGCTCTTTTCTGGATGCAGTTTAGCTGCAATATGAACCCTTTGGATCAATTATTTACATATTCCACGGCTTAGACTTGAAAACCTATAATTCTAGTACTCCCTAATCGATTTGGGTGAGACTGAGAGAGGTTTCATATATAGAACGGAACCAAGAAGTAAGAAGGCGCCCCCATTTGCACCCCTAAAGGCATCTGCCTAATTTTCTGAATGAAAAACTGAGAAATATCCAGCATTTCGTCATCGAGTGAGTCCCTATCATCACTTGGATGATTAAACTAATAATTGGGGGTCAAGCTGCAGGCTAGGCCAGCCCCCTTGTACTTAGTACTTACAAATGGGGTTGCGAATTAAACTAGATATTTTCGACATTTACAATAGTTGCCTACTTGTTGATGGACATGGCAATGAAACCCTTTGCCTGCAGTTCTGCCTGCACATGTTATATTGTCCGGACTGGCAATTGAGTATCTCTGAAGTGAGATCCGGATAGTTTCTAATATTTTGAGAATCAATTTGAGGATCGTAATACATTCTTTATGTGTATCTTTATATAGCTACTATGAACATTTGTTTATATCCTTTTGTCTTATTTTGAGAATTTCATGTATGTATCATAAAAGATCGTATATAACCTATTCACGTACACATATATAGATTGGAGTCATTGTCTTGCATCTAATACTTGGAAGGTTTAAGTCGTTGTCTTACATCTAATACTTGGAAGGTTTGAAATATGGGAACTATGTACGTAATTGGGGTCACTGATCTTCCATGCATGAGTCATGAGTCGTGAGATGGAAGAAATGTTAAACCGAAACTATAAAAAGAAGAAAATTTAGACGGATGCAGCTGCAATGCACCAGCTATAGTTTGATTGCCAGGAAATGGGTTTGTCATTGTTATTTGGTTCTTTGGGCTTTTCTTTTGTTTTTCTCTAGTGTTGCGCCTTGCTGTTGGGCTTCACATAAATTATCTTTCCAGCTATATTAGCAAGAACAAGTTTCATTTCTTTAGTAAGATGCTTTTCTCAGATTATAGGCTTCTCCTAGAGTTTCCAAGCCCATCCTCCTCACACAAAAGTGACAAAACACACACAAACTTGAACATATTTATTCCATTGTTCTGAAAACAAGTGAAAAATCCAAATTAGACCAAAACAATGAAGAGAGCATCTGAAATATTTGATATCTTTTCACCACTTCACTCAAACTTGAACAATGTACTCAATAGGAACCTTAATTAATTATCTTAAGGAAGATTTTTGTTTTACTACTTCGGCAATGAATGAGTTGTCATTAAGGTAAAAAACTATAGTGTACGAGAAGCATGCATTATGCATGTACCATAATTTTACTTAACAAATACATATATTACATCACAACACACTGAAAATTAATCAGAAACGCACACAACAATTTATGTCTTCATGACATTGATGATTAGCACTAACTAAAGTTAATTATTGATCAACTTCAAGATCAGTTGTAGCTTTAATCTCGCTTCTTGATGGCCTTAATAATTGCCTGTGTCACACCTGTCACATCCAGCTTGTATTCTTGATTTTGAGCTTCATGAGCTGCAATGGCTTCCATGGCAAAGTAGCTATTGCAGGAAACTTTAGCTTGCAGAATATTGAGACCCATTTCATCAAACGCTTCTAAGATGGAAACCAAAGTGTCATCTGCTTTCTCGCATGTCACTCTTACACGAAATCCTTCCTCAATCTTCTCCACCTTCACTTCCTGTCCAACATCATCCTAATGTGATATACTGGAAATTAATAAGAGATAAGAGTTAAGATGAACAAATCAAAGTTTAAAGGTGGAAATTTCTTCTCACCTTGGGCATATGAATATGTTTGATTAGGTCTAAGTACTTTGTTTTGATGGCCATGAGATCTAAGCACTCTTTATGGAGTGCTTCAAGCTTGCGTTTCAGTAGGTAAATGTGGAGCATAGCATCGATGACAGTGGAACTCTTCCTGACCTTCATATATAAAACACACAACATTAAAAAGTTATATTAGCAGCAGATCGGAGAAGAAAATAAGCATATAGTTAACAAGGGTGGCTAGTGATATACTTTTGCAGTACGTAAGGATTTCCTCCTTGTGAAGCTCCTTTGAGTTTGAAGCTTTCGGCGCAATGGCAGTCTCTTCCTCACCCAAGATCCCATCTTCTTCCTCACTGTTTCTATCTCACTTTTATGCTTCGTCTTTGAAAATTTATGTATTGTGAGATACAGTATACTGTGTGAGTAAGCCTGGCGTCTTTTATAGCTTGCCGAGAGAGAGAGAGAGAGAGAGAGAGAGAGAGAGAGAGAGAGAGAGAGAGAGTA
>NC_020493.1:7599088-7627925 GCF_000184155.1 Fragaria vesca subsp. vesca | reverse complement strand
AGAGAGAGAGAATAGGAGCTTAGGGGCTATGTCTCGTAATCTTAAATTTCCAAGATATTATCTTCATGTCCTATATGAATTGGCAATAGTGCAGACTATGAATTTTCATTAACGGTTCAAGAGTTTGAAAAATGGCCGAAACGGAATATTGTCAAAACAGAGTGAGCTCGAGTGCATTATTACATCTAACGCTGTCAAAACCATTTCTCATCCTTAGTCGACATAGAACCATTTCTCGACTGTCCAGTATACAGTGGCCTGGTGAGGTTGCTAATTGTCGAGCCTTTTCCGTATCAGCTAGTCGTATATAGCGGTCTTTTCAGATGGTACACGACAACTGAGACGAACCAAAGTTCATCATATAGTGCATATATATTTGTACTCTTCCCAACAAGCCAACGGAAATGGTTTTGCCTGCATGCAAACCTTTTCAGATATATCTGTCTTCGGTAAATATACATGATGTAGGACAAGAATACACTGGAAGGTGAGTAAATAGGTGATGTTCGGTGTAACAATCTTTCTTGGCGCCTTCGAGCTTACTTTCTTAGGTTTTAGGATGATTAATTTTTTTTTCTTTGCGACTAATGTATGATTAATTTGGGTCCAAAATCCAAACAATGTTGATGCTCTGTCAATCTCTATGGAGAATTCTCGTCTCTCCGCTAGTGGGTATTATCTTGGTGTACAGTATCCTTGTGTTAACTCAATCATTTGATATATAGGAGCCCTAGCTATGATCGAGAATATATACAGAGCTAAATTATGAAAAGATGAACCTATAGGTAAGGCATATATAGGGATCCAGTAACTAACCCATCCCTCAATTGGGAGGAGAGTCGGAAATACCCAAGACACCAACGTTAAGACAAAATGTTCATTATTGTTGGGATTGAAATAGTTACGAGCTGTGCCACAGCCCACAGGAAGCAGGTCGAGGCTAGCTAGCCAATGGATACGCAGTGCTATACTAAGATATAAGCAATAATGCCAAACTGGAACTTACAGAAAGGAATGGACTACAACAGCTACATACTTGTCCCATGCACTTTTACAGTTCAAATATGCATGGGGAGTAATCGAAGTGGGAAAGAGATATGCAGAGGTCGTTCATATGTAAACATGGGTCAGAAACTGAGTCAGTCAATAATCAAGAGGAGGAGGAGGAGGAAGCTGTAGAGACAATAGAGAGTAGTATATCACGTGTGGCGAATTTTCAAGTCATACACATGGACAACTTTTGGGTGACGTGGAGTGCATGTGGTTATTGGGCTTCACACGTGGACGTGAGTAACCCGCTCTGATACCATGATAAAGTAGTCTAAGGTTTACATTTAAGACTAATTAACAATAGGTGGAGTGGCCCAAACCTTTATAAATCCACAGACAATGTCCCAATTCCGAACGTGGGATATATATCTCAACAGAGACAAACAATTAGAGTACGTAGTGCTGTGTTTATACAAGCAGCTAGAGTCTTCTTTGATCATTCACGGGTCTATCCTCTGGTTTCGGTTTGTCTCCCCCTGCAAACTCTGTGCTTATATAATTGGTGCAGGCAGCACTGGCCGGCTACGCATATTGTTTAACACTGGATGGAGGAGTTCACATGCTCTGACACTACAAAATTTTTCTGAGTTTATTCTTTATCTTGTTCTTTCCCCTTTGTAATGCAACATATCTCACGGCCATGACAATGATAGTTCAATGTAGGAAAAAAAAAAAAAGGCAAAAAAATAATACATATAAACTTATGTATGAAGCCTTCCAAAAAAATAAAAAATTATGTATGAAGTGGTTCAAATGTGTTGGTTTAACAGTTCTAATAAATAATGGTCGATCAAAAATTCTTCAGTTAAACCAGGTTAGAGTTTTGACATGTCATCACTACAGTCACAAGTTTGAATCCGAAGAATTTGATTGACTAACAGAACTTTAACGTTGCGTGTGAATCTCACGTGCAGTTAACAAAAATAATGTAAGATATAACCTGAATTAGCTAAAGAACCTCCAGATGTTTGATAAAATATCTCATGCGGTCCTCATCTTTGTCTAACCTCAGTAGACATGCTTGGCTCATTCCTTCTTGCATGTGATTAGCTAGTAAATTCCAAACATGTAGCACTATCCTTAATTCCTTGCCTATAACCCGAGAGATAAGACACTTCATCTCCTTAAATAATTGTACCTTTCATTCTCCATGTACGAACATTCATGGACAACGCAAGAACAAACCGAAAGGCAAAAAGCCATTTTGGATTTCAGCATGAGCACAGTTAATTAAATTAATCACTATTAAATCATAATATATACATACCTAAATGGCTATTTTTGTTTGTTCTATCGAGTTAGTATAGCTATGTCGTGTTAGATATAGATTGATTACTGTTACCACTCCTTTTTACATGTCTGCTAGTTTTAGTTAGTATATTCCATCCTTTAAGCTCGGGTTCCAATCCATTTTGCTTGTCCATTTGTGCTTGACATCTCTCTCTCATTTGCTAGCTAGCTAGATTAATGCTTGTGAACCAGAGTTTGCTTTTTACTTGTTCGTCCTTGGAATCACGATTCCCATGATCACGTATCATGGTATTTCTCAAAACTATGTTCTGGTATATTAATCTAGTGTGGTCTAATTACCGTACTCAAGACATACAAATCAGGTACCACACAAGTGGTCTCATTAGCCATTATCAAGTTTCGAAGAAAATTCTAAGCAAGAGAAGTGTACCACACATGCAAATATCAAGGTTCGTAGCATAATATTTAGTTCCCAAAGATCAAAAGATCATGGAACAAAAAGATGAAGAAGAGGCAGCTAGCTCGCATATCCTCCTATATGCACTTTATGAATAATCTGTGGCTGAATTTGTTCCCTGGAAAGAATTATGCATATACCAATATACAATCTGGATTTGGAATAGGGACGTGGTTGAAATAATTGCGTGCCAAAAGATCAATAAGAGAAAGAACAAATATTATGAAGAGGCAGCAGCCTCGAGCTTCCGCGCGCATCTTTTGATCGAATTTGTGGCTGAATTTGTTCCCAGCAGGAAGAATTATGCTACGTACCAATATACACACACTGGATTTGAGTTGACAATACAGATTTACAGTATAATTTATATATGACACACTGGAGGGGATCGATATCGGAGGAACAAAATGTGAAAGCGCTTATCCCCTCGAGCTCGTACAGGGTATTGTTCCAAAGGATATCCTTTAGAACTCAGTTTAATTTGGGGATATTAACTGAGGCCAAACGTCTGCATCTTGTGAGAAGATATTTATAGAGATCAACTTCCAGTCATATATGCTGTACTTTGAACAAACAACTTTAAAAGTTACACTTGACACTAGTCTTCAACCATACATCGATCTATTCCCAACGAAAAAAATGAAGAAAAAAAAGAAGATCAATTCATTCAGTAGAATCTGCGAAGCGTTAATTTTATGGTAACGAAAATGAAGAACAGAGAAAGCTAAGGAAAACGAAAATGGAGCTGATATTTTTTTCTGATAGTTTTTACAGAGCTAAAGGCTTAATGAATAAGCTGTAATTGCATATATAACCCTATTAATACGAATTTGATGATTAAATGTATTATACTCATTCATCCAGGAGGTTCTGACACGTAGTTTCATCACCTTACCAGGAACAGTAACACCTTCATGTAGATGATCAGGCGCGCAAAAATTCTACACCATGCATGAAGTTTGGTTAGTACGTATGGATAAGTCCCTGGTACGTACGCTTTTCGATCACACAAACGAAAGCATTGTTCCTAGGATCCACAGCATATGCTTTCCTCTAGCCTTTGATAAATAGCACCCTCCACTGTCTACAGTTCTGCAACTTCGAACATTTGCTTGGTGCAGTTGCAAAGATTACAGGGCAAGTTCTCCTCTGGCATGTAGCCACTGACAGTTAGAAATGCTTCTGCTTGTTGATCATGCATGACAGCATTGCATTATCTTCTTGTAGTGTGTTCAATGCCAAAGGAGATTTGCTCGGCAATTCTTCTGTACCCCGTTCGCTTCTTTTGATTCTTTTGTCCATGCACGCACGGTTCTTGAATAACTGCTGGTAGTATGGTTAGTGCTAACTATTACCTTATTTGCGATCTTAATTCTAATTTGAGCATGTTGAAAACATAAACAGAAACAAACGAAACTCGTTAGCAGTACTTACTTGCGTGATCATTCATAACTAATATTACTTGTTTTCTTCTCTTAATGATTAATGTTGAGCAGTAGCATACGGAAACTAAAACCAGGCATGCATGCATGTTTTAATTACCTACTTTCAAATGTCATGATTTCCCAAGTGGAAAGTGTGGATTTTCATTTTATATACGCGAGTGTTGTGTGCAGGTTTATATACTATATTTGATGATGTGGGTTAGCCGAAGCTCCTTCATACCTTTTATGGTGTGGATCGATCACTGGTGCACTAGCTTATGCCAAGAATATGGCTCATTTCCAGAAAACGAGCAAAGATTTTTTACTGCAACTTCTACCATGTAACTAGAAATAGAAGAAAAAAAAAAAAACTAGAAATAGAAGAAGATGATTTTATCGCATGCATGTTATTGTGTTAGAGTTGTACTTTATAAGCTCAGGCAATGACAATTTCAACTGATTCTGAAGATAAAATTTAGTCTTTCCTGATCGTTTCATAAGATCCATGGCTCCATGCTACTAAGAAATAAGAATAATCCATGATAGGATTCATGAGTTATTGGAATTGAAAGAGCAGAAGCGAAAAGGAAAACACATAAATGGGTTGAATGTCTGCATCTTGTATTGCATTGATAATGGTGAACAGTACATCTCTTGTTATTTATAGGGTAGAGATTGATAACTAAAGACCTAAATACCATTATATGGTTAACAGAATCCTCAGCTAGTTTAGTTGCACCATAAATCTTTTTTCAAGAGGCACAAGATTGAAGATTCTATGAATTAACAAGCAAGAGGCTTCACATCTTCTCGATTAACGATAATGTATTCAAGCTGCGTTGTTGAGAACGTTACCGATTAACGATCTCAGCACCTCAATATAATTTTCTTTGATCTAAAAGTCCTTTAGAATCATGACATCATGTAATTTAAGTATTTAACTGCAGTATATATAAGAGAAAATATGACTGTCTGTTCCTAAATTCCATAATTTGCTCGTTGTTTCTCCTTTATCAATGTTCTATAAATCAATTTCCTTATGCCCATCAATCTACAATGAGGCAAGTTGCTATTCTATAGCTAACATAGTTGGTGCAGCATGCATTTGTTGAAATGCAAGAGAGCAACCTATGTATATAGGTGTTATGGGTGGCTGCAAAGATTGAAATAGAAGAGCATGCATTAATGTGGCATGGAAACATTGAGCATGAAACAAAGAAGACTTGTGGAATTCTTTTCTAAGTGATGGACGTGCTGAAGAATGCATGCATATATTTGCCTATATATAGAGGCATTTGCAATGGTGCAAAATATAGAAGAACCGGTGAGCTCATCTTGTGTGATTATCAAGAGTGAGATAGAAAACTCCTAAGTATAGAGTTTGAGTGCATGTGTAGCAAAATAAAGTATGTGTGAGAGTGTATCCCTTCAAGTGTGAGTCTGGAAGTAGTGTTTCTCTCCATGTAACCTTTATTCGTATAGTGGAGGTTCTTTGTTGTTGTTGCCCCGTGGACGTAGGCACTTTGCCGAACCACGTCAATTCCCGGTGTTTTTTATCATTTTATTTATGCTACATTTTACATTTGTGGTTGTGAGTTTCCGATTCCATTGTACAGTTTATTTTTCCGCATAACCTAACATTGATTTCCTTCGGGCAAAAGCAAACCATTTATTCCAAATGTTAACAGAATGAGCCCATAAATATTCCCTCTGATTTGACGAGTTTTTCAAAGGATGGACCGATGGACAGTTTATGTATGATGGACCACTACACGGGTTAGAACACGATCATATTATGATTATATATGACAGAGGAATGAATACATATATTTTCGTCGATCTTCTACAGGGGTCATGAAGCTTTTGTACACATACGCATTGCGGATAAGAAAATGAAGTCAGTGTGGCTTGAAGGTGTTGTTCTTTGGTCTACTATATACACACACACGCAATGCTCTTCCGGAATTAATATACACTTGAGCCTCTAATTGCAGGTGAATTCCTGAGCGACCTCCTATTGGCAGATTGTCTATCTACCTACACAAAATCAATGTTAGAAAAGCTGGGTAGCTAGGCAATCTGCCAAAGGAGATTTGCTCAGAAATTCTACTGCAGTATATTTTGCAGGAATTAAAGCATCACACGGTCACACCCCGCCCCTAATCTTCATATATTTTTGCAGGAACAGCCGATCGCGAACAGCTAGCTAGAAACCAGAACACAAATTTCAGCTGGAAAACCATCTTTTGTTTTAAGTATGCATGCAAGCATACATTACTGATCATCGATCTGCATCCACCGATCTGTTGTGAGGAAGCTTGTAATGGGACATCTGAATAAGTCTGTACGAGACACATCCACCAGGTCTTGAAGGTTTTCCTCATCAAAGTAAGATCGGTCGGCTTTAGTAAGGTTGATAAAAATCAATTGTCAATTTGTCATCAGTTTAGAAAAAGAGTGATTAGAGATTATACTTTGGGCGTAAGTAAGACGCAACAAAATTCGGTATAAATATACAGCCTTGTTATCTCACATATATTGTAATCATCCATCAAATTAGTAATACAGCTTCATCTTCGTTCTCCCAGAATACTTCAATTCCCAATTGTTTAATTAATTAAACCCTAGCCTAGTTTTCTACCTTTAGCAGACGTTTCTAGCAATTATAGCTTTATGCACAAGTTTGGACCATGCATGCATATCATATATATATGCACAAGTATTATTGTATTTGCATGCATGTTGAAATACGTATACTTGTTTTTTTTTAGATGAAGGAAATACGTACAAGCATGTTAATCCATGCATATACATGTATACAGGTTAGTCGTCAATATCCATGACGCGAATCTAGCAAACAACACGTCGTCTGATACATCACATTGTATGTGTTTTGGAATTTTTCATTTCCAATTCGTGCTTCCTCGAGTTTGTGCAGGAAACTAACTTTTGGGTCCAATTTTCAGCTGGCAATTGATAGACACGTTCGTAAAGATAAAGACTTTAGTCCTTGAACTGGAGAAGATGCCCATGGATCTTCCATACTGAAGCACCTGTCCATCAAAATTATTTTCTCTCTCTTTTATCTCTTTTTATCAAGCATGTGGTATGAAATTAACAAGAAAACTTCAAATTCGATGCTATTCGCAAAGGCCACCTTTATCTAGATGACCTTACGGGGGAGGTAAGGGCATACGTACTGAACAACATCTTTGACTAGGATAAATCAGTCGTTTAAAACTTATTAGTATAACGATAAACAGAATTATACTGCAAAATAAGAACGTTTAACTTTCATATATGGTTTCTTCACTGACTCACAGACCATTCAAATCAAAATTTTATGAATAAAGAACATCTGATAATCAAATCGCAGGACATAATACAGATGCATTTGGTTAGCATAGGAACTCCAATTTCTATTTAAGAGGAACTAATGGTACTGATATGAGGCGATGAAAAAGCTAGCGCTTAGACGACTCAAGAGTCAAGATAGCTAGAGGAGTATTGTTCCATAATTCCATTGTATATGCTCATTCTCGGACAGTATAAATAGGAGCTTGGCGATCTTATATGGCATATATCACTCAGTGAATTGACTACTCATGTAGCTAGCTGCAGTTGCATATTACAGGGTAAGACCTCCATTGGCAGTAAGCAACTATGAGAATGATTGAGTTGGCACCGCTGCCAGAAATCTCTCTATAGTGTGCATCCTGCCAAAGGAGATTTGCCCAGCAATTCTCCTGCAGCTTTATTGTACATACAAATTAAATTGCCTTTGTTTAGTTTCGAGTAGATGCCCAGACTACTGAAATAGTGAAAAACCTTCCCCATTTTACACTTACCGAGCAACTACATAGATTTTTAGTCTATCAGAAAATCAATATATAGAGAATGTCTTAGTTAAATTTCTGCTATATAAATCTTCTGTTATCTGTATCGTAGATTTAATGTACGTAGGTGTAAAGAGGAGCATTATAGTTCTGTAATCTTCTATATACTTTTATTTTCTTCTTTTTGTCGATGTTGTGCCAATGTCTGAGAAGAGTTATAGGCACTGTCAAATGACATATCAACCTTTCTTTGTATAATGTTATCCTCGTTCATATGGTTAGTGTTGTACGGTTTTAGAGTTCGTCTCTACAGATAACCATTGAAACCATGTAGTTTTAACCATCAGAACATACATTATGGGGTTCATGTCGATCTCTGGAGATTTTCTTTGATTGGGAGATTTCTATTCTGGTTATGTCTGCAACTAAAGCAATTGATCACTTAGTTTGAGGTTTGGTTCGGAGGTGTCTGTACGTAGTAGAGGTGGACTAATTGTTCTTAATTAGCTTTTGTCTCAATCTTCCTCTCGCTACTTGGAAACCCAGAATGAAGACATTTTCAAGAAATAAAACATAAAAATGTTGTATTCTCTAGGTCATGTGTAATTTTCATATTAAATCTACAAGAAAGTGTATCATATAGCTGCATGACTCTTAATTAATAAGCTTTGGTTCTTTCTTGACTAATTTGTTTATTTATTGTAATTGAGATATTTTGGTTATTGTTTTTGAGCTTTAGATTCCATGTTATGGGGCGGGGAAATAATACAGCTGTTTGAAGATCACATATCAATGAGATTTTGCAATCACTACAGTTATATCACCACCAACATCAGTTTGATATAAAAAAAACCTGGAGCTCCAAGCTAGGTTAACTTGTATTGCCTTATCATTTATCCAATCGATCTATCGAATTAACACAGTGGTTTTCATTCTCTTATCTCCTGGTCTTCGTCTTCTTGATTCGTCTGTTTCTTCAATTTATCAGTTAGGTTAACAGTTTTCTAGTCATGATCTTAATTAGTTCCAGACAGTAACGTACTGTGAATAAAATCACATCCATTTTAATGGTAGTAGCATCTGCATCAAAAAGTCTAACGTACAGTAAATCCACACCAGATGAGGGGATTGCACACACTGTCTTGAGAGCAAAGTCTTGAGCCTTCTACTAATAAATTATCATCTTCTGTCTGAAGAGTGTTGTCTGAAGCTGTTCTTGGCATAGTGTAAATTTCTTTTCGAAGTACTTGTAGTTTGTTAGATTGTGCATAACCAGCCGCGCGTTACCATCTATTCTACTGTTAATTTGGACCTAGTCATCATGTCATCAGATTGTGAGAAGCAGTACATTAGTATTCCCAGAATCCATTTAACTAGTACAGCTTCGATTAGTACTGTTTGGTATGATAGAAAATGTAAGAGCAACAGGGAAAATATCTCTCATTTCTGAATGTGTTGAATGAATAATACAATGCTGATTGCTATATACACATATACATATAATCATGTAACCACTTGATATATGTGTTTGCAGGTACTCTTTGAACACAGTTGTTAGTTTTACTAATCTAACTAGCTATCTTGCTACTACAACACTTGTTAGATCATAAACGTACACTAGATGAACATTTTGCACTTTGGCAGCATTTCCTGTGCCTGCTGCTTGCTAGCTAGGTCGATCGATTATATTAAGCAGGTTCATGACAGTACTCATCAAAGCTTATCTTCATATCATTTTAAGAACCTAGCTTCCTTGCATCCCTAGCTGCAACTACAGCTAGTGATTGGTCGATTTTCAAATTATTAAATTTACAAACCAAAAACAAATGTTAGCATAAATTGATAAATTAATAAAATAGTAAACATATATATGCTTATTATAATTGCATTACTAACCATCTCTCTAGCTTGTAGGTCAAGACAACTAAAGACTGTGCATGTACACCATTGTTGCCACCGGCGGGATATGTAAGGATTTATACGGTCGAGTAGTTTTGAATTTCAGGGCAATTCTCCTTTGGCTGAAAACAGTGCCATTTAACAGTTACGTAAATGCACCATAATACATTTCTGCCAAGGGAGAATTACCCTGTTATTCATCTCTACCTTCAGCGCTATCGATCCTGTTGGATTGCAGCCATGGCATGCGTTGTTGCAGAGTTGAGTTGCAAAGCATGGCTTTTATCGGGTCGCGAAATTCGCACATTGGACATGGATATTCCATGGAAAGTACTAGCTAGCATATACCTTGGCATCATTCCCTATTTCCTTCTGCGCTATATATTGCTTTTATGGTCCCCCGGTCTCAAGTCCTTACAATGCTAGCTCAACAGGTTTTGTATTAGCTACCGGTTCAAGCATAAGACACAAGCATAAGAAGTGGCTACCAGGAGTCCAGGAGATGTTTAGGTAACTAATCTGATTTTTCTTTATCTTTGATATCGATTGATCGTCGTCATATCAGGTTGCTGTCTTCATCATGATCTTCAAGCAAAGGGAAACGCAGACCACCTGTTCTCCGGTGATGCTCGATCAACTCGAAATAAAACTTAGCCATCTGTTCCTCTGTGACGTGGTTTTCCAGAGACGGTCAAGATGAAAGTTGGATAGCTTGGAAGTCACTAATTATTTTAAAACGGATCTGAGTCCTTAACGGATCGGATCAACCTCGATCCGTATCCGATCCGTTTAATAAACGGGTTTACAGATCCGGGTCTTTAACTGATCAATGAGTTAAATTTTCGATCCAAACCCGTTTAAAAACCATGAATTTAGAACGGATCCGGATCAAGATCCGGTCTATTTACAGTTCTATAAGTCACCTCATAATTATTCAGATAGCCAGATTACTATAATACAGATTTTTTTTGTAGTAATCTAATAATACTAATTCCTAGTTGCACACAATTAAGCACACGCTACTGCATCAGTTCTATCGATCTAGCTGTTCCAAATCACAAACTTGTATTATTGTGACTGGAATTGGTTAACAAAGTTGACTAGGCAAACTTATTTGAAATTTTCTTTAACTTTCTTAGGTGGATAAGAATGAATAGTTAAATGTTATGCGAGACACTAAAGTTCCATGACACGTACGCTTAGGGCAACTCCAACGGTGGAGTTAAAAACCAAGACCAGCCCCTGAAATAGAAAAAGTTATCTCCAATAGCAAAAAGGACTAGGTGCTGGTCTTAATAATATAGCCCCAAGTGTCATCCCAAGTCTTATATTTAGGACTTTTTCAAGATCAGCTCTTGTGGGCTCCACAGACACACACCTCATATGATACAATACTTCATTGTTGGAATAGTGAGAATAATACATTCATATAGCATCTCATTGTTGGAGATGGAAAATTAATGAAATATGAATAGTGCCACAAGAGGTGCTAAATGATAATAGCACCTTCAAATAGCACTAATTATTGGAGTTGCTCTTACAGCTTACTTACATGAAAGTTTGAAGGACCTAGAACCAATATTGACAAAAGACCTGGATGCTTTAATCATCTAAATCTCTACACAGCTCTTGCCTCAGTCACACATTTGGTCACTCCCACGAAGATTTTTTATACAATGGCGCTTATAACTTGTTATTGGCTCGAAGGAACTCCAGCAGACCAAGGCGGATTATGATTAGGAGTTCAAGACAGTTACCTCAAAGGATTATGGCTTATAAATATAGATGCACCATGCAGCTGATTGCAGAACATCACATGTACACTTGGGCCTTGTCAAGTAAGGAATTTAAAAAAAAAAGAAAAAAAAGAAAAAGATACTAGAAGATTTTGGGGGGATTAATTCTAGGAAAGCGCTAGACTACGCCACGGTACCGTACGTCAAAGAAATCTCGAGACGCATGGCAGCTTTTTGTCCACACGTACATATCAAATTCGAAGGACATTTACGTAAATTTTCCATTTAACTTCCGTCAGCAGTAAAAATACTTGTTAAAGGTAAAACTTTTAGGACTTTTGTGTCAAATACCATAAGTCTCTCTCCAGTACGTCAAGCTTCTAGCCGACGACGGAGGTGCAGTCGGAGGTCGGAGGTCGGCTCGTCAAGGAAGGTGATGTGGCAGAGGAACCCAGTCCATATCGATTCCGAATTCTTCATCTCACACAACTCTACCACGCCACCCCTTCCACCGTCACAGCCGTCGCTTTGGCCGGCCCAGCCCAAACCGTCTGATGAAAGCTTCCTTTTCGTCTTCCAACTCAACGCAACCGATTTGCCTTCCCTAACCCTTTCCCCACCTTTTTTTTGTTTATTTTCGTCTTCATCTGATGATCATGGACTCATGGTTATCCTTCCATTGTTGATTCCCAGAATAGACAGAGTCTTGGAAGTTGGAATGCATAATGGTTTTACCAAATTAATTGAAGTTAAACTGTTAAATGGTCTAAGTAAAAACTAGTTTTACAATCTCACATGAAATTACAGCTGCATCCTTCCGTTAACGATCCATGTAGGCGTATATATGTTGGCGTTTTCCAGTTTTTTCCTTAATAGGAGTTATAGAAAACGCCAAGCGTACTGTGCGTCTTTGAATTGTCGTTAACGGAAGGGTACATATGTAACTTCACGTGAGCTGGTAAAACATTATTCACCGAGACTGATTAAAGGGCAACAATGTAAGACCGAGTTAAAACATTCTTCAAATTATTAACTCGGTAAAATCAGTCTTTAATCAACCTCCCTCTCACTTGGTGGTCGACGACGAGAAAAGAGAATGGGTGATGAGAATCTCGACGGTTTGGCAGTGTTTCCGGTGACTGTGGCCACCGATTGAGCTGCGTATGATCATAGAAATCCGAGGGGTGAACGGTCAAGCTAATATGGTTGCTGAATTGAGTAGGAGATTTTAGAACTGGTTAAGTTGCAGTTTTGGGTTGCTGCTTTGACTTCTTTATCAAAGGCATATTTTGGGGTTCTATTCTAATTTAGCTTGATTGCAAGGTTAAACTCTGTTAGGGAGTTTTGGAAATCGGTTCTCATATTAAATGTGTGTTGTTGTATCGTGTTGAGAATGAAAGAAGATTGGGTATTGATGTGAAGTTGTGGGCAATACGAACAGTGGACATAGGCCAAAAGGGCGTTGGAGAAAGTCGAACACAGCTCCACAACCTCAATCTCCTTAACCCAAGAGAATGATTCAACCCAAGTTCAACCAATTCAAACACCATCAATCTTTTATTTCGACTGTACTCCGGCGCTTCTCGATCGGAATCGATATCAATATCGACATCATCCTTGTTCCTCCGCTGCATGTAGAGCCGATCATCATCTTTCTCGGTGAGCCGACCTCCGGCTCCGACCTCTAATATCGACTCCATCTCCGCCGTCATGGTCGAGAAGAACCTGCAACCCTTGACATGGAGAGAGAGAAACAGTCAGACTAGTCGGCTATGGATAACCAACATTTAATTATGATAAGTGGTTTTACTGCTGACGGCAGTTAAGTGAGATATTTACATATATACTTTTCGAATATAAACTGTGTGGACAATATAATGTCACGTGTCTGAGACCACTTGCGGCGTACCGTACTGTGGCGTAGTCCAGCGCTTTCCTAATTCTATTTGGTAAATGTGGTAGGTCAAAAACTAATCACACACTTGAAATACGAACAACGAGAAGCCTAACCCTTGGTGATCACTGATCAATAGCATTTCTCAATCAATCTTAGAAGCAGAAGAAATAATCGAGGTCGTATATTGCATGGATATGCTGAAGAAAACAGTCGCATATGCTGCCGAGTCAAATCCAAATTTCATTCCTCCTGGAAGTTCCCTGTCCCTGTCCCTGTCCCATGCCAGCAATGGGATTGTGGTCCGATTAATTTCATGTCCTGTCCATCTCAATATTTTTGCTCGGCCATCTTTCCCTTTGGGTATCCTCCAGCTTTTCCATCATTGTGACTTGACAAAGGTATGCATATATGGGAGACATGGGTGACCTAGCCTGCAGGCGACATTTCTACTGATAAATTCGATGCCCGATTTCCGCATAACAGTACATTCCATTGGATCTTCCCCTTACGCACTGTTAGAGTCCTTTTAATTAATTTTCTCTGATCAGTTCATGAGTGCATTTGTGCATGGGATTGTTTAAATATGTATGATTAATGAATAATCTGAGAGTCTGCACTCGGCACCTATTATATATAATATATTTATGGTGCAAAACAAGTAAAAGCTCGCAGTAAATTGACAAGAGGCTCTACTAAGATAAAATCTCACTCTTTAATTTGATGAGGTAATTAGTGAGTACAAAGTGAGAAGTACGTTGTTTCAAAGAGAGTCAAGACTACTTAAGGTGAAGGCCGTGAAGCAAGATCAGTTAGATGGTGGCTTGATTGCGAATAGGGGCATGGGTGACTTGTTAAGAATTAATTTGGATCCTAGCCTCGGATAAGTTAGCTAGCTATAGGCGAAGAACACTCAAGAACATTCTGACTGCAAATAGGTTCAAGTTTTTTCCGATATGAGTGTAAATGGGTTCAAGTTGAATTACGTAGCAAGCGATCAATTAGGATATAATTTTTTCTTTATTGATGTATAATCAGCTCATGTACAAAATTCAGGCATCTATTTCAACTCTTCCGAATCTTCTGACTAAGTAGCATAACCAACAAGCTCTCCTTGGGGTGTTAGAACTTGAATTCAGCTCACTCTTGGAACAGTGCGATCGAACACATGCATCGGAGTTGAAAATCTTTGATGCTTCATTCTGGTCGTCACCGGCATCAATACATCGCAACATGTTGGCATGCAGAGTTGCAGACAACTTCATCAGCTCGATTCTACCTGAAAATGTAATTAAAGAAGAAAACAACTAATTATAACACGGTTTATAACCACTTCATTAGCTATGATCGAAAGTTGATCGAATTGGATATATAGGCCGAAATGGATCAATTGATTGAAGACTTCTGGTTTTCTGAAACCGTTCTAGCTTATTCGTGCGGTGGCAGCCATATGCGACGCCATATATCGTGGAGGGAATGGCAGGGCAATTCTCCTTTGGCAAAGCAGAAAAGCATGTCGTAAATGTGATTAGGGCATCCATTCATGCATGCCTTTCTTCATGCCAAAGGAGGACAGCACTGTTATTCATCAACCACGTACAACTGCGAAGCTTAGATAGTAATGACCAACTTAGCTCTAGACGCCAAGATCATGGATTGGTTTGTGAAATCACGTACATGCAGTAGCCCTTTAGTAATGTCACGCACAAGAGATATTCGCACCTGCTTCTGAATATGCCGGTCCAGAAAGAAAATGGATATGCCCCAAACAATTCCGGTAGAGCTATCCCACCTGGGTTCCTCTGTCTCTGTCGTGCTTTTCTGGTCCCCTATTCCGATCCTCATGAAATCAAATCAAAGACGATGGCAATGCGATCCCAAGTTGATAATTGAAAAGCGATCACTAGGCAGAAAGTAGTCATATATGGATAGATTCCAACATAACATTGTTTTCTTATAGCTTTCATTCTTCATATAAGTATTGACGACAGCAAAATCAAATCAAATAGACAGAAGGATTTCGAGAAAGTTTGATGGACCAAATATGAAAAAGGACATGCACTTCTGGCATTTGGCAAATGATGCCCTAGAGCTCAGAATGCGTATCGGTACTCGATGCTGAACTTTAGTCTTCAATTAATTTACCATATTAGCATATTCCTGGTTCTTTGTTCCTTCTGAAGTCGACTTGTTTTACTAAAGGAGTTGACAAGCACTGTCTTTATTCATCTTGTTAAAGCGATGGCCAAAGTTTAGGGGACCAGTGGATGTATTCTTGTGAATGTATACAACATGTTCCGACAGAGTACTTAGAACGCAAGCATTTACATGTATGTGTGTACATATAACATACATATATACTTATATAGAGTATTGCTAGACAATGATACGTACGTAGTCATACTTGGCATGGTTTTTACATACTACAGGACCACTTACTGAATGTGCTCGGAATATCCTTTCTTCCATGGGGCGGTTTCCAGATTTCCTTCATCCGTTCGTCATCTATATATTTCGATCTGGTGCCTCGTATATGTTCATCGAGAAATCAATTACTCAGTCAAAGCAATATAGTCCTAGATATACAGGGAAGGAGCTAACGCTCGTACGTAATTGAATTGAAGCTGGTGCATGATATGCATGAGGTGCATTACTGGGCAAATACTCCTCTGGCTGTTGCTCACTACTCGATCAACTGTTTTTTGTATATAACGATTATTGGTTGTGGTCTATGATCCGTAGAGTGCGTGAGCTCACTGCCAAAGGAGATTTGCCCCGCAATTCATCTTTGCAAATTCATCTTCATCATTCACGTACTCCCATCAGTCCCATGTATGAGTTCATGGCCTACTACAACTAGGTACGTATTGTTGGACCGTATTATGTACGTACTCTATACATATATGACCTAATTAACTAATTAAAACCTGATTATCTTAATTACATTAAATAATATAATATAATTGAGAATAATGCATCCGTTAGTTTGCTAATAAGTTCATTTCATGATCATGAGCTTCAGCTGGTCCATATGAGGTAGCCATGCATGTATGTACCTCGAGCTAGCTAGCTCTAAGGTTGGATTTTTGTCTAAAAGAAATGTGCGCAACTTGGTTCAAGTATACACATTATTTTAGGAAAAGAAAACTTCATTATTCTAAAATGATCGATAATCCCTAGCTAGCTAACAGTCTAATTACACAAATTTATAAAAAATCAGCTCGATCAATCCATTGGTTCATATATATCGATCAAACACCCAAAATTAACTAACCCCTTATCTAAATCCGTGATTACTGATTCAAATACGTCCAATAATAATCCGTAAATAGTTTTTCGATCATCATGAAAATACTTGCAAATTATATCACAATTTCAAAATATTAAGGGAACATATTCTATATACCAATAGGTACACGTGCACCATTAATGCGTAAGTGCTCGAATTGCCGTATGAGAAGATCGAATGAAAATTAGATCGGAGACCCTAAATTTATTCTTTTCAATGATCTGATCAAATTAAACAGTACTTATAATAAGAGCATATCTTTTTCGATCTAGTGTTCTCATCTCCTTAGTTGAAAACACTTGAAACTATTTTTTTAGGTTTTAATTTTGTTAACGGTATTAATATATCTGCATGTACTGCAATGTAGATGGTCGGATCGAAATACTACATATTAATTGGTTGATTCACTTGTATTTCGGTGCATAGAAGAATTTTTGAAATATTAAGGCCCGGATCATCATGATCATCACAATTTCAAAGGATGAAGAATTAATTCTTCATTGTTTTTCTTGCGTTTGCACATATGACGTCATTGATCACCTAGCTCACTTAGCAAAGGTATGACACAGCCGGAAATTGACCAGTTAATTTGATGCTCAACTGCTTCAGTTGACAAATCCTATTTGCAAAGAGAAATGAGACGTACTCGATTCACATCGCTAGCTAGCCTCCAGTTTAATATTCTTCTCGCTGACTTCCTGAGTTTCCCCAGTCACTATTTAATTAATAGCAAAATTAGTTACACCTAATTATGTTCTTTTCGAACCTTGACTTGAGGATTAGAACCACGTCGTGTGAACGACCGATGAAGCTAGCAAAGACTGCGTAATTAGCCTTCGGTTTGAACTACTCATTGGTTGAAAGTAACATACGCACGAGGAAACTGAGATTTAATATAATAGTATGAAAATATGATGTATTAGAGTTTGACTACCCTACATATATTAATCTATGCTCTAATATTATACATGTGATTAATCAAACTCTTCAAATATTAATATGTGAGTATCATCGGAATATGCTTATATATGGTCGATCTTATATTTGTTGTTTACTGATCGATGTTTTCAGCTTCACACGCTATCTGTGTTTGTATACTATAACGTACGTACTTGACTTGTACGTATTTTTCTGGGTTTACTTCTCAAAATTGTCTTTTTATTATACACATAAGTAGATAAGGGTGCCGTATGCATGGAACTTTTCCTCAGCTTCCAAATGTGAGCAGCCTTGATATGTTTACTGTAAACTCACCCACCCTGATATATAATACCATTTGAGAGAGATAGACTCGGTCTATTTTTACGGTTTATGTGAAATTTAGGAAATATTCTTCAAATCGGAGTACAATGATATTTTAAGGTAACGCTAGATAAGATTCACAAAATTAAAATAATGAAAACGTTGCATTCAGTCGATTCTAGACATTATCTAATTAGTTGGGTTTAAGATTTTTATATCTAATTTGTACGCTTATAACATACTTTTTTCTTGTAATAAGAGATAGATCGAATTTCAAAAATCATCGATCAATACTATCTATTTTGTGATTATTCTGATTAAAAATTATGCATACGGAGGATATATATGATGTATTTTGGATCTTATATCTAATAACTTATTATGAATGAAATTCATTTTTCTTTGCTGAAAAAGTACATCCAAACACATGAAATGTGATTTAACCATAAGGTGTTACGTCTCATGAGTCATGACTATTCAACCTTCCTTGAGGTTCCAAAGAAATTTCATCGACAGCTCACAGGTGTATGCATCAAACGCATGGGCATATGAACCCGTTATGTTACAATGAACAAGGATTAAAATCCAATTTTAAAACCTAGAAAATTCAAATACCACTACGTATACCACTACGTATACACTCTTCCGTCGATCCTAAGGTTTTGTGTCCCTATTTCTTCGATCTGTTTGATCGAGCTAGAGATAGCCGCACTCGATCGATGAGATCTTACGCACCCACTTGTTAGGTTGCAAGGTTATGTCAAATTCAATTGGACCAACAACCTCAAAGATCATATTTATGCAGTTCGATCCACCATTTTCATGACAGTCGTTATGTTTAGTTTGTGTAAATGTGAAGCAAGAAAACATTATTGCTATGGCCATAATTAAAGATATCGGTTCGATCAGAATTGTTAGGTGGTGCAGAAAACTGCAACTCTCATCAACATATGAGATGATGGACATGTCACCAACATATCAAGTGTTTTTGTTGTTTCCAGTGCAGACAAATTGTCCCACCATCATGTTCTGCATCAGCTACAAGCAACAATCCTGCAATTATTGGAGTTCATCCTGTGGACTTGGTTTATTTCTAAAACGTTTTTGGGTAGAATGCCGAATTATTATAGATGCAATGATGATATCTTTAAAACGTCGGGATGTATCGGAGGTGAACTTTTGAGAAGAACAAGTGATACCGATAAAGTCACATATAAATTTTATCACGTAATTCTTTTGATTTTGTACAAAAAAAAGAGCTTACTCGCTTCGTAAAATCGTAAGTTAACAATGATAATCTTTCCCTGTTTAAAAAAAAACAACAATGATAATCTTTCATGGTTATACATGATTCCTAGTATGTTTAGGACTCTAGTAAGTATCTCCTAATATATGGGGAGAATAGGAACATCAAGAAAATGAGAAATACACACCGGTAAAGAATTATACAGTAATAAACTTCAAATCAATGCACGATTAAAATTAACTCGTCTAATAATCTCTACACAAAGACATAATCTAGGATTACCACACGTATAAATTCTTGCCTTTTCTTGAAGCCTCCAAATCTCAACACGTTCAAACCCCTTTTGCTTTCTTGGAATGTCCAACACTAACGACAAGTAAAAAAACAACAACATGCAATCAATTATAATAAATAACACCCTGAATGGAAAACGTGTGTAGTAAAGGTTGAATTTTTCTAGTAATATCTAGAGCATTTCATGGGCAATTTGGTAACCAAAGAAGCTTTATATACTAAAGCCAATCAGAGACTACTTGCATAATTACAATTCACAAAACTAGAATCTTCTAGTCTCAGTTTTCTATTCCTCAGCAGCCACGCCATTAATGGAAGCAGAGCAAATCATGGAGCTCTTTGATTCTTACTGGTTTGAGCTTGAAATCCTCAAGAAACAATCATTTCCAGCAAGCTCATCAAGATTGGAAGAAGAAATAGTTCATGAAAATGAAGAACAACCATCAAAACCAGAGGTCTTACGCATTCCAAGCTTCCCTATTAGATCCATGAGCGAAGATTTGAGCTCCAAAACGAGCTTTATGAACATCGATTCTCTCTCGCCAGACTCAGTCCTCCACAGACCGAAGCTTAGCACCATTGTTTCTGGCAAAGAAGCCCCAGAATCAATGAAAGATACTCCCGTATTACATAAACATGAAGCGAAGTCATCAAAGATTGAGAGAAGAAGAAAGAAGAGCGGGAGCAAGAGCTTGACAGACCTTCAGTTTGAGGAGCTAAAAGGGTTTATGGATCTGGGATTCGTCTTCTCAGAAGAAGACAAAGACTCAAACTTGGCTTCAATCATTCCTGGTCTGAAAAAATTTGGGAAGAATAAGGATGATGGTGCCGAAGACGATGAAGCTTTCAATGATGAGTCTGCGATTTCAAGGCCTTATCTTTCTGAAGCGTGGGAGGTGATGGAGAAGAGAAAGAAAGATAAGAAACCATTGACGGATTGGAGGTTTCCTTCTATGAGCAATGAATTGGACATGAAGGACAATCTCAGATGGTGGGCTCATACTGTTGCTTCTACGGTTAGATGACATTGCAGCCAGTTTAATTATAAATTTTGCTTTAGTTTCTCTGTTCAGTTCTTTATACGGAAGGTGTAGATTAACCAAATTGTTCTTGAATCTTTGTAAATGTGAATAAATTAAAGTATATCATTCTTAATCCTCTTAGTTGTGTATGCTTGTGCTTTGCTCTGCATTTTGGTTTATTGATTAGCCTAAACTTGAAGGGTTCAATTTAGAAACTTCTTGGATTTGGAGTAGGCAGAAAAGAATAGGAGCATTGAAATTTGTCAGCCTTCAAGTTCCCGGAAACATGTGTGAGCTTGCTTAAGCACAACAATTACTCGTTATCGTGTTTAAGTGTAAGGGATATGTCTTTCTTACCAAATGGTCTCGACATGACAATATATGTTGCCATTTGATTCTCTTCAAATCATGTAATCTAAATACAACATCATTCTTAAAAAATTAATCTTTAATTCCAAACAATGATAAACTTAACATTATGTCAATCACCTGAGGGCTATCAAATAAGTAAAAATTTCATTATATATCTACTAAGGCCTATTGTAGTTGCGGTGGTTTAGAAGGTCTTGCTAGTGTCATCGGTGATTTGTTACTTTATGTAGTTGTGCGTTAATGTTCACTAATTGAGACGACTTTGTTATTGTTTCTCTATCAGTTAGTTTTTGTTTTATTTACTTAGCCACAATGAATATAAAAACTATTGCAAGAACTTTCCATTTCTTAGAATGTCAATCACCCAATGCAATCAAATCCCGAACCACCATAAAACCTCTACCCCCTTATTAGTTACATACAAAAGAGTTCATGTACATACGAAGCAAAATCCCAATATGAAAAGCCGACAGTGTCACTAAGCCAGACAACACGTGCAAATTAACACTACAAAAGGATCACAAAGCTGATAATGATTTCATGGGCCCAGGTCATCACAAGTAAGAATTGCCTCGTGGTATTAGGCCCACCGTCGGGCCCAACTGAAAAGTACCAATCATAGTCGACTCTCATTTCTCTTTGGATTCTGATTTCTATTCTAAACAATGACTCACTTAATGACGTAATTAAGGACCCCTCCTCAAAATTCTACTTCAACCTCTTCCAGTTTAATACGTTACAATTAACTCAGAGGTCAAAAGTCGACCACAAAATTCACCTCACTCTTTAAAATTTTCGTAAAGCGAAAAATAATGTTCCATCATATCTGTTTCCCACGTTGTTTTCGACCGTTGGGTAACTTTCCACCTTGATTAACGGGACCGGTCCCGCAACGTTACCCTTACCCCCACCCACTTACTGGACCAAACTACCCTCCACTATCCCCCACCAAGAGCGCATCTCGCAAGGCCAATTTCGTAATTAGGCGAGTCCGTCCAAATAGAAGACTGATGTCGTCAACTACAAAGCTACTCTGTACTCTCCTCAGTCTCCTCCTCCTCTGAGACTTGTTTTTCATGGAGAGCTTGGACTCTCTCTGGTTCTACAGCAACGTCTTATCTTCCAGAGCCTCTGTTTCGGGTTCGGGTAGTCACTTCACTAATCATGTCAAAGAAGAGCATGCAATTGAGGAGGTGTTGAAGCCAGTGTTGCAAATTGTTGAAGATCAGAAGATCGAGCCGGAATCGGAGGCTAGGGATTTGATTCCGTTAACACCCAAATGTGCTGAAGTTGCTATGTCGACAGATAAGGGTGATGTAGCAGAAGTGGTGGAGTATTACTGTCCAAGTTCAAGTCCAAGAGAGAAGGAACAGAGGAGGAGGAGGAGGTCAAGAAGCAAGAGGGGTCTGCAGAGAAACAAGAGGAGGATTCTTGGTGAGCTTGATTTGGGTTTACATGTGAAGGCAGAGGCTGCTTGGGATGATTGGATTTTTCTGGAGGAGAATTTTGGGTATAAGAATCAGTTCAATCTCAATGATAATATGGCTATGAAGGAACACCTCAAGACTTGGGCTCATGCTGTTGCTTGCACTGTCAGATAAAATTAACCCACATTCGTCGAAACACTAATTTCTCACCTTGATTTGCTTCTGTTTCTGTGATCAAATAAAGTTGTTTGATTTAGGGATGCTCGAATTTGAAAATGTAATGATCTGATATGTAATTTTAAGTATGATTCTAATTTCAACACCTTTAAGAATTTCTGTTGCTACCTAGTAATTCGTCTTTGGCATTGTTTGGTTTTTATTGGTTTATGGGGAAGCACTGATCTTGTTAGCTAATAACATTTATAATTCAGACACTTGACTATGGTTTATGGGTTAGATTTGGCTAATTGAAGTTTAAATATAGCAGAAGTGAAGGATAGGACCAAGGTTGTGTTCTTTGTCGATTTAATTCTTAGTGATGGTTGTCAGTATTTTGTTCTGTAAACTATGGTTTGAAGAGTCAGTTGTAGTTTTGGTTAAGCTTTACAGTGAGTGTTTGGTGCTCCCTTCTGAGAGTTACTGGTGCTGAAAATGCGTTTAACTTTTGCTTTTTTAAAACGGAAGCAAGAGAGTGAATAATTGAGATTGACCTCTGGTCATCCACCTTACAATATTTTATTATCTGGAATTTGTCATTGATCTAATTCACACTCTTACTTTTTAGTATGGGATTTCATATGATAAACTCAAGTTTCCTTTATATAAAGAAAGTGATAAGGCGTACAATGATTTCAGTTTCTCTGTAGCCAAAAGCAGCGGTGCTCAAGTAAATATAGTGTTCTTAGACCTTCTGTATGATGGGTTTCCTTATTGAGATACAGGTGAACGGAAGTGATCATGCATTGTGTTGGTGAATTCTTTTCATAGTTGTAGTTTAGTTATCAGAAATCATGATGATAAAGATAGCTTTACACTCTTAACATAACTTGTCTGATTAAAGAGCCTATACATCTAAAGTTGGTCGTCTCATCTTTTATAGAAACTCGACAGCAAGTTAGTGTACATCAGCATTGGCCTGCTCGGTTTCATGCTTTTCTGGCCGGTGTTCAGGCCACCAAGGAGCTAGCACTTTTAGCACCTCTTATTCCAGGCCTTAATATCATACAAATGCTTCTACTAGGACTTGGAATAATGAAAGAAAAGCAACAGTGAAATCAAATGAGCTGATATAACGACTATAGGGAACTTCCTTCGGACCAGTTTAATATGCCACAACCATAACGTTGGCTTGTGTAGTCTATTGGAGAACCTTCCCCTGTGCAATTGCATTGATATGCAACTTGTGTGCAATTAACAACAAAAGACATCCAATCCCAGATACCACATCTCAACTCCAAAATATTAACTTATGAAACTGCCAAGCTCAGATAGCAAACAATAACCTCCATTTATGAACAGATACAGAAAGAAAGCAGTGGAGGCTAGAAGTCATCAAATTATAACGATACAGGGAAGCGCCGCAGTTGGATAACTGATGACCAACCATATGTCTACTTAACCATTCATCAGTAAATTTCATGGATAATTTGGCCATCTCTTCAGTTTCTATCTACTTCATACTAATTTTGACAACTCTGCCTAATCCGCTTATGAGGACTAGTAATCTGGAGTTTAACCAATTTCATGACTAGCAGTCAGAAAATTGTACGGACACTAAAGCATACAGAGAAACCCTGATGTCAATAACAATATCTTAGAGCAAGTTCACCCGTTGGGTCATCATTGGGGGATGACCTGGGTCATAGGTGTGACCTGGGTCACTCTAGGTCATTGAAATTAGGTAGAAGTTTCCACCCGTGGATTATATTTCTAGGTCGCCACGTGGTATATATTTACAATATTATATTTCATGTTAGGTTTTTAATTACAAATCATGATTTTAGATGTAAATAATTAGTAAATATTAAACATAATATGAATATATAACGTAAGTAAAGGTTATTATTACAATCACCATGAAGTAGAATTTTATATTACTTTTTAATTGTAAATGAGGATTTTACATAATTAGAATATTAACATAAACATAATTGAATTTAGGTTATGTTAATGTTACAAAAATATAAATAAGGGTTCCCACATTAATATATATTTATTTACATTTAGTTAACTAAGAAATACGGTAGTCAAATACCTCCAATGCTAAAAACAATTATTGATCCAAGTCAATTGCAGGTGTGGGAGTGTGGGACGCGCGCCCATCAGCTTCATTCATTGGTTCGTGCAGTGACACGCGCCTTTGGGAGAGTGACAGCCCAGCATTGTTCAAGTGGTCCTGTCGCTGACGTCAGCCACGTTTTGGGCTTCGGCTGATGTGGCTTGGGGTTAACCTGGGTCATCAAAGTCATGACTTGGGTTATGGTGGTGACCCAAAGAGATGACCCAATGATAGTTGGGGTGAGAAATTTTTCATGGGTGGAAGCAAAAAAACTTAGGCCGGGTCATTATGCCTATGTGGCCCATGACCTGGGTCATGAAATGTTAAACAAGTGGACTTGCTCTTATATACCTCTATAACCTAGCCTAACAGGCCTAACGATGCTTCTAACCTCTGAAATAGAAATAACCCTAAATCCACTTGATTAGAATCAAATTTCAAAGAGTTGTTTGGTATGCAGTATGTACTCTCTTGCTCATAAGATTTGTGCCATATCAATCTCTTCAAGAGTTTCTATGTGCTCACTCACAAAAGCGTACCTACACACGGGTTACGATGGGTTACAGCCCATCTTAGATTTTGAGAAAACATTCATATGTTGCATATTTATAATTAAAAAATAGTTAAATTATGAAAACCAGCCCACCCCAAATTTCTTTATGTAATTGAACTTAGTCCATATGATTTTTTTTATTTGATTACATATATATTGTTTATTTTATTAAAAGCAGTTGCTCTATTAGTATATTTTAGGTCAACTTTCTTTTCTTTATTTCTTTTTCTTTGTCGTTGTATACGTCTCCTTTCTCTTCTACCGAAGCAGCTAAGCTAAGTGCCAAGTTTTCTCTCTTTAATCTGCAGGTATGATTCTTAGTTATATTGGTCATCCTCTTGGAGGGTCTTGTACGTGTCATATGACCTAGTTCTCAAATCTCAATTGATTAATGCCTTGATCAAATTTAGTCCCAATATCTCATCATCTCAAATCTCAATTGATTAATGCCTTGATAGTCTTAATATCCCATCATCCCATCGCACTGTGTTTCTATCGATATTCTAATTCTAACCTCAATTGCTTGCTTACTAATTTTAAGTCAAGTGCCAAGCTTTCTCTCTTTAATCTGCATGTATGATTCTTAGTTATATCGGTCATCCTCTTGGAGTCTTGTACGTGTTGCTTACTAATTTTAAGTCAAGTGCCAAGCTTTCTCTCTTTAATTTGCAGGTATGATTCTTAGTTATATCGGTCATCCTCTTGGAGTCTTGTACGTGTCATATGACCTAGTTCTCAAATCTCAATTGATTAATGCCTTGGTCAAATTTAGTCCCAATATCCCATCATCTCAAAATCTCAATTGATTAATGCCTTGATAGTCTCAATATCTCATCATCCCATCACACTTTATTTCTATTGATATTCTAATTCTTTTCTCAATTATTTGCTTACTAATTCTAAGCCAAGTGCCAAGTTTTCTCTCTTTAATCTGCATGTATGATTCTTAGTTATATCGGTCATCCTCTTGGAGTCTTGTACGTGTCATATGACCTAGTTCTCAAATCTCAATTGATTAATGCCTTGATCAAATTTAGTCCCAATATCCCATCATCTCAAATCTCAATTGATTAATGCCTTGATAGACTCAATATCCCATCATCCCATCACACTGTATTTCTATTGATATTCTAATTCTAATCTCAATTGTTTGCTTATTTTATTGTAGATGACTAATGCTAATGATGTGTATATATATAGATATATAGTTGTAATAGTACCAACATTTGTTTCATAGTTATTAGATTGTGTTTTTTCGTCTAGTTAGGTTTAAAGATTACACACTCGTTTACTGTATTGTTAGAGCGGTGATTGTGTGCTTAGTTATTAGCTTTTGTTTCTATTCAAGAGCGTAGGGTTCAATTTGAGTAGGTATGTTCTTTTATCTTTAACTTTTATTATCGAATTTCTATAAAATGTTATAATATTGATTTCTTAATGATCAGTTAACTATATGATTATTTGATATATTTTTAATCTAAAATGTGATATGTAAAATATAGAAGAAAAAAATTAAAGAACTTTAAGAAATTTAATGATCAGTTAACTATGTGATTATTTGATATGTTTTTAATTTAAAATGTGATATGTAAAATATAGAAGAAAACAAATTAAAGAACTTTAAGAAAAAAAATTTATCCCACCCCAACCTAAAATCCTAGGTCCACCATTGCTCACTCACAAAGCTGGTTTGGAAAGAAATGCAAAGCAATGCAGAATTTTAAAGAAGCTAGAAACTATTCTACGTATTGCAATACTGCATAGCTCTACAACAGACTCTTGGACATATGCCCTTCAAGATTCAGAAGCAGCATGCGAGAGCTTGTTGATCTGGGTCGGGTCGAACTAAACCAATTCTACTTTTTTTTTTTTTTAAAACGGTGGACCCTACATCCCGTGAAAGCCCACATCACGTGGACCGCCTAGACCTACCTTGTCTCCTCTTGGGCCGGAGGAATTATTTTTCTTTTCTGGTTTTTTTTTTAGCAAATCACATATACATCCTCCAAAAGGATTTGAAATACAAATAAATCCATTTGTGTTGTTGTTAAACAAATAAGGATAGTTTTTAACAATTAAGGACAATCTTTTCTCTGCATGTCATGTGTCATGATTTAATTTACCAAACTAACCCTACACTAATTAAATATGCTTTTAGAAGAAAACAGTCTCTCATTTTGAGATTTTTCAGTAAATGGAATATAGTAGCAGGTTTTTAATACCTTAGTGTATTAGCAGTTAATTCCAGTAGAAGTAGTAGCAAGAGTTAACATCCTAATAGAAGTAGTAGCAGGGGTACCGGTTAACACCCCAGTAGTAATAACAGTTAATTCCAGTAGACGTAGTAGCAGGGGTTAACATCCCAGTAGTATTAGTAGTTAATTCCAGTAGAAGTAGTAGCAGGGGTTAACATTCCAGTAGAAAATAGTAGCAGAGGTTAACATCCCACTAGAAGTAATAGCAGATTTTCAGTGGCTTAGCTAATGTAATAGCATGTTTTGCTAGAAAGCTACACTTCCAACAGATGTAGTAGCAAGGTTTTAGTGGTTCAGCTAGTGCAGTAGCAATTTCAGTAAGTGCAGTAGCATGTTTTCAATGGCTCACGTAGTAGCATCACATATCAACAACACACACAGTAGCAACACACATCAACAACATGCAGTGGCAGCATACAACAATAGCGCACGCAGTAGCAGCACACAACAACACACAACAACACACATCAATGAAGACTAGATAATGAAGGTTAACTCTGCCACTGTCTTATCCTCCACTTCTGCTACTGCCTTCTCCTGCTCCAGACTGAAAGGCTCTGCTATTGTCTACTGGAAGGCTCTGCTACTGTTGCCGATTATTAGGAAGCTGCTACTGTTACTGTTGATGCTACTGCTTATTAAAACGTATTTCTACTGGCTGCTACTGTTAACCACAGAGCTGCTACTGCCGACTGAGATCCAAATCTACTTTCCTCCCTTACCTTTCTTAGTATACTTCAACAGTGGAATAACACCACCAAAGCACCTCCAGTAGCAATAACTTCATTCCTCCACACATTAATTAACCATACAATCATAGCACCCAAATGAATTCAATTATCAACAATTATAAAACCAAACTGAAAATGAACATCCACCTGTAGATCTATCCCTGCAATCATCGACATCCACAACCTCCAGAACATCGTCGTAACTAAGATCTACAAGCACGCCTATGTCACCCAATGCTCGATCGAGCATGGATAACTCGAAGCATTCGAGAGCGACAATTCATGGCCTTTGAAGTGGTTGATCTCCTTGAGAAAATGCGATCCGCCGCACCAGATCGGTGAAGCATCAACGACATCGTTGATGAGTTGCAGAAGCTCTGATTTGCGGTGGTCGTCGCCGGTGGCAACTCCGTCGAAGGCATATGGAAGAAGAGAGTGGAGAAGAGGCAAGCCATTGATTCTGATTCCGAGTTTTCGAATCAAAACCATAGCTTAGAATCAGAGAGAGAGAGAGAGAGAGAGAGAGAGAGAGAGAGAGAGAGAGAGAGAGAGAGAGAGAGAGAGAGAGAGAGAGAGAGAGA
>NC_020493.1:7584721-7598820 GCF_000184155.1 Fragaria vesca subsp. vesca | reverse complement strand
GAGAGAGAGAGAGAATGAATGGTGTGGTATGTCACGTAATTTTGTTAAAAAAGTAAACATCTTGGTAATTTTTCACTTGAAATTCAGGTCATCTCTCTTCCTATCTGTTATTGGGCTTTGGGCTTATGTCTTTATTTGTTTAAATCTTTTAAAAGGTAGGTTTTCTGGTTTTTGTAACTGTTTGAAGTAGTGGGATGTTATTTTCTAGTTTTTTTTTTCCCTCTTTTTAAATGGTGGGCCTCTTAGCCCGTTAAGGCCCATGATACCTGGACCGCTTAAAAGATTTATTTGTTTAAATCTTTTAAAATGTGAGTTTTCTGTTTTTTACAACTGTTTGAAGTAGTGGGATACCATTTTTTTTTTCCCTCTTTTTAAATGGTGGGCCTCTTAGCCCGTTAAGGCCCATGATACCTGGACCGCCTAACCTTACCTCATTTCCGTCTATCTCGCATGAATTTTTAATTTTATTTTTTGAAAAATTGAATTGGGTTTGGCCCACATAAGGCCTGAACCGGTCGCCATATTTAGCTCTTCATTTTCAAGCGGCGCGGCGATCACAACCCACCTCATCAATCCTTAATCGAATTCCGGGTAAGCTTCAGATTCCGTAGAAAACATGTTGTTTGATTTGTCTTTGTTGTTTCGAGTTTTCGAGAGCAATGATGAACAACATGTTAATCAATTTGGTTGTGATGTGACGACTGTTGAAGTTGGCTTGTTTGCATATCTTAGATTGGCCAAGTTTGGGCACATTGTAAGAACGGGTTGCAAGAGTTTAAATGTTTCATTTGATGCTATTATAGACGGTGTCAATGTGGGTCTCAGCAATCAACATTATTTCAGCTTTATTCAGGTAGGGGAAATTGTAACTCCTCACTATCAGTATCTTTGAATTTTTTTTTTTTTTTCCAGATCAGTTGTCAATATAATACATCTTTGTTGTAGCTGAATACTGCTGTGAATCGATTACAAAAAAAATGAGTCCAGCAAACAGATTGCCACTTTTTATATTGCACAAAAGTCGCACGATTGGTGGCCCTGCTCAGAATCCTAAGAACAAGGCCTTGTTAGAGAGTTGGAAAAAGGCCAATCAAAATAATAAATTTTGGTAAGTATCTACCTTCTCTGCCGTTTAACTTGGGTTGATATAACTAGAATGACATTCAATCATAATTGGTATTGTTCCTTGTTTGTTGTTGAATTTTTTGTACCTATTCTTCACTGCAGGTTTGTGTGACCTAAATAATGGTGGTGAGCAATGTCTTAATCCTGCCTTTGTCCATGCAATAGCAGTTCCTGAAATTGATATGCATGTTAGACAGATCAGACAAGGTTTGTGTCGTGGCTCGTGGTGATGGTGCAGTTGACGTGATTAACATCGAAGCTGAACATGATTCTGTAAGGTCAAAAGGTTCTGCAAAACCTCGGAAAGGACCTCAATCAAGATCCAAAGACACCTATCTGGAAATCCAAGATCAAAATGGAAGAAAGAGGTTGCATTCTTATCAAGCGGTCATACTTCTGCTGTGTCTTGCATGCAAGTAATACACTTAAATGCATTGGAAGAAAACTTAAGTACCACTTTCTTGACTAATTGATTTCCTTCAGGGCATTCTCGTGATTGGGGGAAAGAGGAAGATTTATAATTTCAGGCGGAAACGACAAGCTGGTAAAGGTCTGGAATTGGACCAGGTATCTTGATGCAGAACAAACTAGCGGCACTGGTTGTCTTCTACATTTGACCATCAACCACAGCATGAAAATGAGTGATTTTTACATCATCACATATTCTATTTTCCTTGTAATTACATGGGCAACTTCTTATCATTGATTGACGTCTTATCAGGTCAACCGGCTGTGTACCATTCCAGCTGATACAGAAAACCGAGATGTTTGTGATACAACTAAGGTGGTAAAGGTCTACATTGTTGCATAGATGAATGCCGCCAGTCATTTTTATTTTTCACCACAAGCTCCAAAATCGTAAAGTCAGTAACCAATGGTCTATGACTGGAAACCTCAATTCTGACTCTCCCCAAATTTGTCTACCCTGTATCCTGTGCTGAAAAGGTGGTCTTCATGATCCCCATTCTCAGCCTGCTGGACATAACCAAGCAACCTTCAATTTCAGGGCTCACCCTGTATAAGGTTTATATATAAGCTGCGGATATCTGTAATCTGTCACTAATCTGTCACTGTATTACAACTTTACAAGTTATTTATTTTGTTTAGAGAGGTTATTTTGTCTCAGTAAGATTTGTTTTAGGTTACATACTCGTGTATCCATGATGGCATTGATCCTTGTTGTGGAGAAAATGTTTGTCTAAAATTAATCGAGTAACTCAATGCAGTTGTTAAAACTCTTGGTGTGACCAAGTGTTCTATGCGTCTAACTTGTGGTTTATATCATTTACATTTCTAAAACAGAGCCGAACTTAGCCAGCTATTCACAAATTACAACAATGTTGCTACCATCGGCATCTGAACCATGCTCTAAATGAAGTACATTACTCGACTTCTCGATTGCTTTAAATCACCAATTTTCTGTTGGATAATAGTCGTGCGGCTAGATAACGAAGATTTGGGTTTAGGACTAATGCTCCAAGAATCTAAAACGTAGGAATGGAAAGAGCTACTGTGGCGACTCGTTTTATAAAGATGTGTTGTAGACTTGTAGTTGTAGGGTCGTATTTGGGTTTTGTTGAAAACAGAACAAGGTGGTCTGTTGGTTAAAGACGTGACTCCCCCAACCGCAACTTAACTTAGACTTCCCGCAAAAATTTCAAATCCTTATTGTTTAGGCAAAGCCATAAAGAAACTCACAGACACCAACAGCCCAACTTCCACACCCTTCCAACAACCACACTCCACCTCCTCCTCTCTCTCCATGACACAAATGGAGTTTTAGGGTGTTTCGTATAAAACCAAGATTGACAAGTAGAGGGAGACAGATCCATTCACAACTAAGGTATTGGGTTTTCAAGGGAAAACACCAATATCAAAATGATGCAACCTGAGGAGGATCATCGGCATCATCTATGCAGTACCTGTGGTGATGCCAATGGGGAGGTGTTTGTGGCTTGCCATGAGTGCCGTTCCCCTATTTGCAGGGCTTGTTTTGATGATGATGTCAAGGAGGGGCGCAAGGTTTGCTTGCAGTGTGGCACTGCGTATGATGGTATCTATTTCACTTGGATTTCTATGTCTGCTTGCTATTTTGGTTTTCTTTAATTGAGAACCAAATTGTAGTTTATGAGATCATTTATATTCTTCAAGATAATTCTTGGAATTCGAAAGGTTGTACCTTTTCAGTTATAGTAACAGCTGGTTGATGATACTGATTAGTTCACATGTTAGGAGGTTGTAATCAAAGCTCTTGTTTCTCCCTAGATGACTTGGGGTTGTTATGTGTATATGCATGTTTGGTACTTTGGTTCCACTATGTGCTAATATGATTTTGGGAACGATGCAAGGAGAAACATAAACTCAATTCTGCAGAAAGTATAAAAAATGTTCTGAAACTTTGTTCTTTTTAGTTGAAAATATATTTTGGAAGAGGATAAGAAATGGTTTTGATTTTTTTGTTTTTTTTGGTGAGATTGACATATATCTTTGCTATGGTATGCTATTACATAATCTCTGACCCATAATTTCTAAGCTATAAGATGCCTTTTGTATTATTCAGAGAAGACACTGGCTGAGCATGAAACAAAAGTATCAGGCACTCGATCAACAATGGCATCTCACTTGGAAAATCCTAAGGTAAGAATGTCTATCTATACTGGAGGGAGATGAGTTTTTCCTGATACTTGTTTTTTTTAAGATTGATAAGTTTTCCACTGCTTGCTAATACTTGCATTCATTTAACAGGATGTTGGAATTCATGCTAGACATGTCAGCACTGTGTCTACAGTGGATAGTGGTGAGTTGTACCTTCTTTCCTTCCTTGCATAGGTTTTAGTCCCTTTGTCTAATTCCCAATATCAGTGATTGATTTTTCTTCTTTCTATGTTTGAAGAATTAAATGATGAATCTGGGAATCCAATATGGAAGAATCGAGTAGAGAGTTGGAAGGATAAAAAGAGCAAGAAGAAAAAGGATGCGCCTAAGGCAGAAAAGGTGGCTGAAGTTCCACCTGAGCAGCAAATGGCAGAGAATCTGTAAGTAATATTAAAACTTGGGTGGCTTGTTTAGCAATAAGAAGTAAGTGATTTGAATCATGGTCTTTTTTTGCAGTGCCCCAGAAGCTGCGGAACCACTTTCAATCGTTGTTCCACTTCCATCTAATAAAATCACACCATACAGAATTATAATAATCACGCGACTGATCATTCTTGGTCTCTTCTTCCAATATCGAGTCACACATCCTGTTGATAGTGCTTATGGTCTATGGCTCACTTCTATCATTTGTGAGATCTGGTTCGCTTTTTCTTGGGTGTTGGATCAATTTCCTAAGTGGTCTCCAGTTAGTAGGATTACATATCCTGAAGTTTTATCGGCCAGGCACGTAACTAATATACCAAATGATATGTGAATGTGTTACAAAGATGATGTGAGAAATGATTGTATGACACTATGACTTCCTTGGCAGATTCGAAAGAGAGGGTGAACCTTCTCAGCTAGCTCCTGTGGATTTCTTTGTGAGTACAGTCGATCCATTGAAAGAACCACCCTTGATCACTGCCAACACTGTGCTTTCCATTCTTGCGGTTGACTACCCTGTGGAGAAAGTTTCCTGCTATGTGTCTGATGACGGTGCTGCAATGCTTTCTTTTGAATCTCTCGTAGAAACATCTGAATTTGCAAGAAGGTGGGTTCCATTCTGCAAAAAATTCTCGATTGAACCACGTGCACCTGAGTTCTACTTCTCACAGAAGATTGACTACTTGAAGGATAAAGTGCAACCATCTTTCGTGAAGGAGCGCAGAGCAATGAAAGTATGCACCTAAAGGCTGAAGAAAGTTTATATCTTACTTATAAGGATACAATGACTCTCTTTCTGTGTCATACATAGCTGAATGCTTTAAAACTAATAATCATTACATATTTAACAGAGAGACTATGAGGAGTTCAAGGTGAGAATGAATGCTTTGGTAGCAAAGGCTCAAAAGACACCAGAAGATGGCTGGACTATGCAAGATGGAACACCTTGGCCAGGAAATAACTCACGTGACCATCCTGGAATGATCCAGGTTAGTCAGCCTGTAGTTTGTTTAGTTCCAGTTTCTGAAATTGTGCCATTTCATGAATGCCATACTTCTTTATTGAAATCTATGCTCATTGATAATTCAAAAACATTTGTCAAGTTTTAGGCCAGGATCACTTGATACAACTTCTCTTCTTCAATTTTCTCAGGTTTTTCTTGGACACAGCGGTGCCCTTGATATTGAGGGAAATGAGCTTCCTCGGTTGGTTTATGTCTCCAGAGAGAAAAGACCTGGGTACCAACACCACAAGAAAGCTGGTGCTGAAAATGCCCTGGTATATATTTTTTTTAAGAGTACTAATAACCCATGTGAGTGCTATAAAGTTTCGCTTAAGCTTGAATGATTGGCTTGATACAGGTAAGGGTGTCTGCAGTTCTCACAAATGCCCCATACATCCTTAATCTCGATTGTGATCATTACCTTAACAACAGCCAAGCAATTCGTGAGGCAATGTGCTTCTTAATGGACCCGCAAGTTGGTAGAAATTTATGTTATGTGCAGTTTCCTCAGAGATTTGATGGCATTGATCGAAGTGACAGATATGCCAATCGCAATACAGTTTTCTTTGATGTTAGTTCATTGCTCTCATACATGTTTTTACTTTTACTAGTAACCTCCTGCACAGTTGAAAGGATTTGTGAAAGTTTTGAAAATCTTTAATTCTGTAATTTCAGGTTAACATGAAAGGCCTGGATGGTATCCAAGGGCCAGTATATGTGGGGACAGGTTGTTGCTTCAATAGGCAGGCACTTTATGGCTATAGTCCTCCTTCTATGCCAAGCTTACCCAAGTCGTCGTCCTCATCCTGTTCTTGGTGTGGCTGCTTCTCTTGTTGCTGCCCCTCTAAGAAGCAAGATCTATCAGAGGTCTACCGCGATGCAAAAAGAGAGGAGCTTGATGCTGCTATATTCAATCTCAGGGAAATTGATAGTGAGTCTAACCTTTCAATGAAGCTAGATATAAACAAATGTTTTGTAAAGCTTTTAGTATGTATAACATAACTTTTGGGATTTATGGTGCAGGCTATGATGAGCATGAGAGGTCAATGTTGATGTCCCAGACGAGTTTTGAGAAAACTTTTGGCTTATCAACTGTATTTATAGAGTCTACACTAATGGAGTATGGAGGAGTCGCTGAATCTTCCAACCCATCATTATTGATCAAGGAGGCAATTCATGTCATTAGCTGTGGTTATGAAGAGAAGACTGCATGGGGAAAAGAGGTAGGAATGTTTGTTACAACTATATGGTGTGGTTCTTGAAGTTTCTGAAACATATCAGTGAATTATAACATGCCTATTGATGAATATGATACTACTCATACTAGTCTTGAATCTTGATAGTAATTTACATTCTGGCTAGATTTACTTTTTATTGAACTAAAATGGTTTATACTATCTTTTTTTAGATTGGTTGGATTTATGGATCAGTCACTGAGGATATCTTAACGGGTTTCAAGATGCACTGTCGTGGATGGAGATCAGTTTACTGCATGCCATTGAGGCCTGCATTCAAAGGTTCAGCTCCCATTAATCTTTCTGATCGTTTGCACCAAGTTCTCAGGTGGGCACTTGGATCTGTGGAAATCTTCCTCAGTAGACATTGTCCTCTCTGGTACGGGTTTTCAGGAGGCCGCCTTAAATTGCTTCAGCGCATGGCATACATTAACACCATTGTTTACCCCTTCACATCCCTCCCTCTCATCGCTTATTGTTCACTACCTGCAATATGCCTTCTCACAGGAAAATTCATCATCCCAACAGTAAGTTTGTTCATGCTTTATTTTCTTAGATTGACAGAAAAAAATGAAAAGGACTTATAATTATCAGAAGCAATTGTAAACTTAGAAACTTAGCATTCACTATTTTTCGAGTTAGAAGTAACTGTTAATCATTTCAAAAAAATAGAAAAAAAGAGTAACTGTTAACTAGTAAAAAGTAAGGTCACCCTAACTTTGCTTCTGTCATGTCATTAGCACAGAGAACTAATCATTGTTGTAATTTGATGCAGCTTTCGAATCTAGCAAGTGTTCTGTTTCTTGGCCTCTTCATCTCCATCATTCTCACTAGTGTGATTGAGTTGCGATGGAGTGGTGTCAGCATCCAAGACTTGTGGCGTAATGAGCAGTTCTGGGTCATAGGAGGTGTTTCAGCCCATCTCTTTGCTGTCTTCCAAGGTTTTCTTAAGATGTTAGCTGGTGTGGACACCAACTTCACCGTCACGGCTAAAGCAGCCGAGGATGCAGAGTTTGGAGAGCTCTATATGATCAAATGGACTACACTTCTGATTCCCCCAACTACACTCCTCATTGTGAACATGGTTGGTGTTGTTGCTGGATTTTCTGATGCACTAAACAAAGGTTATGAAGCTTGGGGGCCACTATTTGGCAAGGTTTTCTTTGCCTTCTGGGTGATTCTTCATCTCTATCCATTCCTCAAAGGTCTAATGGGACGCCAAAACCGGACTCCAACCATTGTTGTCATGTGGTCAATTCTGTTGGCCTCTGTCTTCTCTCTTGTTTGGGTCAGGATAAATCCATTCGTGAGCAAAAATGATAACTCATCCCTTGCTTCAGGCTGCATTTCCATCGACTGTTAAGTCAGTAGCCATAAACAAAGTTTTCCATAGTTGTATGCATTATAGTTTTTTGGTTGCGACAGAGGCCAGAGGTGCAAAAGAGATTCGAAATCTAGTCTTGGCAATGAAGGTAAATGCTCTCTGTCATTAGAGCTATAACTCTACGAATATTGAGATTTCTGTGATTCACATGTTCATTTTATTGTGGAGCTATCAGACAGATTACTATTTTCTTGGTTAGAAAGATGTGTAATGTGAAATTGATTTTTCTTTTTGGATTTTGAACTAAGCATTTGTGGGAGCAATATCAATGTAAAAAGAGATTGTAATTGTTCTTCTAATTCCATAATATGAATTGACATGTCTCATGTGCATTACTATCATCTAGTCCCAATGTCCCATCACTTCTCATTTTTGCATGTAAATTTCCCAAGGCCATTAGCTGTACCATCACTTTCTTGCACTTTCTTATGATATGACAAAGTCTTGGTAGCCATGTATGAATGGAATTAAGGGTCCCCTGCGGTCACTCTCAAAGTCTCTAACATTGCCCGAATTAGATCACCACTAAATTCATGGTGATTCATATTATTGATCTTAAGGTCTGAAAAGTGAAACTCGAGGTTTCTATAATGTTCATCAATATTAGCAATGTGTAATAGTGGTTCATGAAAGACTATGATCATGATGTAGGGCCTTGCTAGAACTTCCTAATTATGGTTTCCTTGTCCTCCTGAGGGCCTCTAATTATGGTTAATCAGTACATTTTAGTGACCAAACCCATTTAAAAGCGATATTATTTTAGGACCTCTAATCATGGTTAATCAGTACATTTTAGTGACAAACCTATTTAAAAGCGATATTATTTTACTGATGAGTAATTCGTCGTTAAAATTATGTTTAATTACGTATAAATTTTGAAAAAATTCATATGTTTGTGTTGTCTACATATTTGCAATTTAATCTATGTTCCCGTTTTTGTCCAATAATCGCCACACACATAATCAATCTCATCAATTCAGCCATATTTAACATCACAACATCAAATTGGTAATGATTATCAAAACACATCGACCAAATCCACAAATACAAAGATCATTATATGCTAAAACTAAACTGTAATGTGTCCAAGAGTTAGTCCAAATAACCAAACTATAAGTAGAAACCAGGAAGACAATTGTTGCTTGCTTAGTTTAGTTGCATACACTTGGATTTTGAGACACATCGCACGCAACGTCGCTGCCGTTTATGATTAAAAAGGAAACAACGAGCTGGACACCACGCAAGTCCCAAATATTTTGCCTTTGCGGCCTCTAACGTAATTACTCATTTTTATAATACTTGATTAACAAATCTGCCCCTTAACTTATTATATAATCACTGCATTAGCCTAGTTGATTGATTCCTTGACCCTTGTTCCTATTTCAACGGCAGAGCATTACATTAGTTTAGTTTAGAACTTTTTATGTTCGAGATCTTTCAAGTTTGTTTCTTCTTTTTTACAATGTTGATGACTAAAAATTTGCAGCGAATGTGCAAGAGCATGCGGAATTTTGCATTTAATCTACTAAATTGTATGATTTGTAATTTTGTATCATGCCTAAATTAAAGGGTTAATAGTCGATTGTTTTTGTTCATAAGCTGAGACAACGAGAAATACAGTATCTTATTTGTAATTACTACGTCATTTTAGTATCATATATGTTGATTATAGATTCTTGGGTCAAGACGGATTGAACTGCAAACTCAAACACTTTACAATTAGCTTAGACAAAACATCCAAAATGTGAAAATTGAAAGATGAAATGGAAGGGTGAGATATCCTTTCCTTCCTCAAAATAGGAAACCCTACAAGATGAGCAGAGGCTAGGGAACAAAGGATAGAACAAAACCAAGTTTTCCATTGTGAAAATGAATCTGAACTCTAAGGGCAAGAAGGTAACATTAACTAAACACACACACCCTCCTAAATCTGATCTTGCTCTTCTTCACTTGTCACTGTACACTCACAGACAGTCACTCAATTGACTCAAATACTTCACACCAAAGCACACACACTTCCCCATTGCTCTTGTCCAAACTCCAAAGCTCCCCCCTTCTCAGTCTCTCAGTCTCTCTCCAATGGAACCACCACCTTTACTCCTCACTCTCCTCCTCCTCCTCCTCTCCTCCACTACCCTCTCCGCCAAGACCACCACCACTCCCGCCCTCCCTCCAACTCCACCCCCAACTCCGCCCCAACTCACTCTCCAACTCCCACTACCCCCTCAAGCCCCTCCTCAAGCTCCTCCTCATCATCTCTAGACCCCAAACAAGTAAGAGCCCTCCAATCCCTCAACATCCCAACTTCCAAAGACCCATGCACCCAACTCCACTCCAACACCACCCTCTGCGACGCGGCCAAGCCCTTCCGCCACCTCCTCTCCCTCACCCTCGCCAACTGCTCCGACGACGTCGCTCTCTCCTTCACCGCCCTCAAGTCCCTCTCCACTCTCCAATCCCTCCACTTCCTCAACTGCCCCATCTCCCCCATCCGCCTCCCCTCCGATCTCGTCTCCTCCCTCCGCTCCTTCTCCGCCATCTCCTCCCTCCGCCGCCTCACCGGCGTCTGGCTCGCCCGCCTCCAGAACCTCACCGATCTCACCGTCTCCAACGTCCAAGTCAATGCCAGTGGCCCTTTCGTCATTCTCGGCAACTTGAAGAAGCTCAGGTCCGTCACCATCTCCCATGCCAACCTCACCGGTAATGTCCCCAAACACTTGAATCTCAACTTGACCCAGATCGATTTCTCCGGTAATGAACTCGAAGGAAGAATACCCAGTTCCATTACTCTGCTCGAAAACCTCCAAAGCTTGAATCTTTCGTCCAACACACTCAATGGCGAGATACCCACTTCGTTTGGGGACCTCATTTCCCTCACAAACGTTTCTCTAGCTTCGAACTCATTGTCCGGGCCGATACCCGAGTCCATTTCAGCCATTCCCGGGTTAGTACATCTTGATCTGAGCTCGAATCAGCTCAATGGCTCAATCCCAAAGTTCCTGTCTGATATGAAGAGCTTGAAGCATTTGAATCTTGCTAACAATAACTTCAAGGGAGTCATTCCTTTCAATGCGTCGTTCATTAGTAAGTTGGCTGTGTTCAAGATTAGTAGGAACAGCAATTTGTGCTACAACCATTCGGTTCTTTTGTCGAAATTGAAGCTCGGCATTGCTCCCTGTGATAAACATGGACTGCCATTGTCGCCTCCTCCGGCCAAACAGGACAGTTCGGCAGATGACAGCAGTGATTCGGATTATGATGACAGCGATGAGGATAGTTCGAATCAGAGTGATCATCATCATGGGCCGAATAAGGTTGTTCTTGGTGTGGCAATTGCGCTTTCTTCCATTGTGTTCCTCATCATTTTCTTGATTCTTTGCTCAAAGTGGTGTGGGTGAAGTTGAGGTAATTGGTTGAGTTGTTTGTTGTGATTAATTTCATTGTCTAGGAGTTTAGAGATTAGGCAGTAAAGATTGAATTTTTGATTTATTATACTTGGTAATGACTTGGAAGAGTAGACGAGAAGGTGAGAGAGAACAAAAAGGAGGGAGAGTGATCATTAATTTGGAGTGTTCTATTTTTATCATTGCTCTGATGAGGTTGCTGGAGAAAAGAGCAGTTGGTTTTCCATTATTACCCACTTGAATGTATTATTTCTTTGCCATATCTATGTATGTATTTTTCTTCAGCCACAAGCATTTACTTTCTTTCTTTTTTCCCCTTCCACTTTTTTCTCATTTCAGCTTTCTTTGAGTTTGCTTCTTCTAGTGTGTATGTACATTTAAGGAAGATTGAAAATGCAAAACCTCACAATGAGATCACTCATAGTTCATTAACAGTGAACCTTGGATTCAAAACATATTTCCTTTACATGTGAATACTTGTGAACTTTGGAAGAAACATATTAAAGACTTGGTATAATTGGTTACAATCCCAGTTGTCAAGAAGTCATGACCTCCTTAGGCAAAGCGCTCATGATTCATGACATAGTAAGTTTTATTTGCATTATTATAGGTAAAGGAAAGAGAGTCTGAAACAAAAGCTTTGCGTTATTTTGTGTTTAGCTCACAAATAGAACCACCAGAAAAGAATGTACAAATTAAACATGGATCCTAAAACATTCCCCTGCAAACAAATAGAAGAGAGATTAAGCATTCATAGAGATGAGTTCTACAAGTCTCAGAAGCCTAATGATTTTAGATCCTCTTGCACTTCTCTCTCAACGTTAGACGCTCTGCGAGTCATTTCTACTGTCCTGAATGTCTTTGCTTTAATCATGTCCGCAACTCTTTGAGTTAATTGATCCACCAGTTCCTTAATCTGTAGATAGTCTGCAGCCGTTATGAGCTTGAACAGAACATCTTGATCGACGCTAAGAAACTCAGCGTCCCACTCTTTGATGAGTTGATCTTTAGTGCCTTCACTAACTGCATGCTTATTGCACCAGTCCACCACCTTGCCTAAGATTTCTGCCTTAACGTTTGGCACTGTAATCTCAGTGGACGACGAGCTCTTAATGGTTTTAGAGTGTAGTGCTGCAACTTCTTCAACTTGGAATGTTTCATTATCAGAACTTCTCAGTTTGAAAACTCTTGACAAGATGTTGTTGAAATATAGGAAGTATGTGAAAAGAAAGGGTTTAAGTGAGGGAAAACGAGAGTTTGGTATGCTGATAATTGAAAGGAAATCGGGTTATGAGAAGGTAGAGGTTGAGTAATATATAGAGACATGTAAGACAAGTCTAATCCAAACCGGAAAAGAAAATGTGTTTTGGAGATAACACGGATCTCTAATTTTGCTTTCCTGCTCTATTAAGGAAAATGTGATTTATAGACTTTAAAAAGTTGTTGTAAGGAAAAATAAGATTGAGATTTTTGAGTTCTGTCAAAGTCTAGGATGGCTTAAACATTATGAGTTAGCAATGTGAAGATTCTCGTAACAGATCAAAATTTTGGGAAAAAACAAAAAAAACAAAAATGCTTTTGAAACCAAAAGTTCTCAGGTGAATTCTTACGGAGTTGGAAGATTACATCGCATTTTTCTGTGTGCTTTTTTCTCACTTGCTTGCATGAGCGTGAGCAGAAGTGTGATGTGCATCTCTTGCTTGCAGCAGTCTGAGCATGATAAGACTCGCTAGCTTCGACAGACGTGTATATCTTGAGCCTGAGCTAGCTCTACTGCGCCAACGTCACCCACAGCAGTCCAAAAAGAAAATCTCGAGAATGTCATTGAAAATGTGGTAATTATTATATTTCTTTTCTACATCCGTGAATTTACAACATAAAATTCTCACTATACTTGCAGTACAGAAATCCTGCATCACAATTAACAGCAATGAAATAGGAAGCATCTCAGACCAGAAAACGAACAAGAGGTGGAATCTTCAAGGAAACAGCAGAACCTGGACAAACTGATAAATCCATGCTGGTCGGAAATAATTTAACAATCATCGAGTTAAACCCTAAACCCTTATCATGGAATTCTACAACGGACCCGACTTACCCGACACAACATCTCTCTCACTCATAAAAAATTTGGTCTGAGGAAAACAAATGGATTAGATTCAAGTCAGTAACCAGTGAAGGGTTTAAGAGGAACAGAGTTTAGGGTTTCATGTCGTCCACGTAGAGCTCCTCGTATTATTGAGGTTAATTGGCATCCTCCAATCCTTGGGTGGGTGAAAATTAATACTGATGGTGTGTGGCAGTGGGCATCAGGACGAGCCGGATATGGTGGTATTTTTCGTGACTTCTATGGTTCTTTTCTTAATTGGTGCTTTTGAGTCTAATCTTGATATTCTTAGCTCCGTTGAGACTGAGGTCATAGCAGTAATCCAAGCTATCGAGTTAGCTTGGGTTAGAGAATGGAAACATATATGGCTTGAGGTGGACTCGACTCTTGTTCTTCAATATCTTTGGGATCCTCATCTTGTTCCTTGGTGGTTACAGGTGGCCTGAAGTAATTGCTTGCACCACATCTTACATATGCATTTTCGGTCCTCTCATATTTTCAGAGAGGGTAATTAAGTGACGGATGCGCTTGCTAATATTGGGTTGTCATTGACTGGCATGTCATGGTGGGATAATCCTCCTCCTTCCATTGTTGATTATTGCCGGCGAGATGCACTTGGTCTCTCGAATTTTCGTATTTGTTAATGTTTTTGTCATATGTTTATTGATGTTTTTTATGTGATTACTTGTTTTTCTACAAAAGAGGTTATTTGTACTTTATGGCTGATATTAGTCTAGTCCTCCAACTTCTTGTATCTTTTTTT
>NC_020493.1:7553674-7584701 GCF_000184155.1 Fragaria vesca subsp. vesca | reverse complement strand
AAAAAAANAAAAAAAAAAAAACAAAGAGTTTGCTATGTATATATATTGCGCGTGGGGTGCACGTGCTTGTTAAAGCTGTGGACTAGAAAATTCTGTGACTAAATTAATACCGACTTGGATCTGATTCATTTTTTTTCGCTCAGACCAAAATTTTCAGGAAGAAAAATATGGGTGGAATTGTATATCAGTATCACTCTGTGCTGCATTTCCCCACATTCTCATCTTTCAGCAAGCAACCCAAGTATGGAAAACCCATTTTCTCTCTCAAAGGTAATGCTTTCTTCACTTTCTTGGAAGGTTCTTGTTAGAATTGGGTTTGATATCAGTTGGAGATTAGATTCAAAACTGTTCAAAGTGTTTAAGCTGTCTTTCATATGGTCATAGACTAGTGTTCAGTTTTTGTGTAGATAGATTGGATTTTGATTCCTGTTTTGGTAGCTTGGAATGAATAATTGGACATTTTGTATCAGAAATGAAGTTTGTTGTTGCTGGTTAGGAACTGAGGGGTCAATTTTTTGATGCAGCTTGTTGAATTTGGCAGACATTGCAGATGTGGCTTTACCGTTTGAGAGGAAGGGGCAGAAGCTAATTGTGAGCTGCAATGGGTCTGATGAAGGAAACAGAAGAGGTCAGTCTTCCAGGAGAAGTACAGGTTCAGGAAGAACAGCAAAGAATGATGAAGCTAAGAAACCTCGAGGTGGGAGGAAGTCCAAGTCATCTAACCAGGAAGAAATCATTTCTCTGTTCAGAAGGATACAGTCTTCGATATCCAAGGAAGTCGAGTCTGTGGACACTAAGAAGATAAAGTCTGATGCATCTGAAGAGAAGCCGCCCTCTGCTGAGTCAATTCTTAGGGTTCTTCAGGGTGGATCAACAAAGCAAAGAGGTAATGTAGATGAATACCATGTTCCATTTCCGATACCACATTTGTAATTGAACATGCACTGCTCTCAGTTGCGCACTATGTCAGCCAGAAAATGGAGAGTTGAAGTCATTTATGGTGGCTAGTTTGTTCTAGTTTGTTCATTCACATATTGTTTCTTAGTAAAATGATTTTAACTATGCAGAAGTTAAGCAGGACAGACGAAAGGTTGATACACAAGAGCAGCGAATACAGGCTAATCCATCAGTAACAGACTTCAAGTTAACGCGTCCACCATCCAAATTCGTGAAGAGGTCTCCAATTCCATCATCAGCACACATGTCAAGGCCACCAGGAGAGGTTCTTGAGACGAAAAATGGAGCATCGGTAACCACTGCTGTAACCGAGTTAGAGTTGGAAAGAGTAGAAGAAATGAAACTCCCTGAGCTGAAAGAACTGGCAAAGTCTAGAGGGATGAGAGGTTACTCCAAACTCAAAAAGAAGGAGCTCGTGGAACTGCTGAAATCCTAAACAGTGGAGTACCTTTCGCCCTCTAAGACATGGATTGTGTTATTACTTGAGACGCTGTGCAGTCCTATGCTTATGTACCAAACTCTAACAAGCAATCACTTTTGGATGCAACTGACTTCTAATTGCAACTTTCAGATTTCTCCAAAGATTTAGTGTTTCTGAACTCAAATTGCGAATTCAAACAGAATACCATTGTACAAGGCCATTAAACGAATACTCTCGTGTTTGGCATCCATGCTCACCAGATGAGAGTAGATTCACAAACACATGTTCGGTAGCAAAGTGGTATCTGGTGTAACAACCATCAGATCATAAAGCAACCACATTTGACAAAAGCTGGTTCTAAAAATGAAACTAAGATAAATATTATCTGCTTCCTCGTATGTCACAACAGTTGAAACACGCAAGGTCACCAAGTTCTTAAGATCAAAAATACTCTTACATAGTCTTAAAGAAAAGGAAATAACGTCTGATACACTGAAACTGGAAGAAAGTAACAGCTTGCCAAAACCAAAACAAAATATCTCCAAGATTACGGGATCTGCCTAAACAATTGCTTGGGACTTGTTAAGGATGACTCCCTCATATTTCACTTGGAACCACTTCATTGCATCATCCTTTGTAACTCTGTGCTGAATTCCAACGCGGGCCTTGCATCTGCGACGACGGCCAACACGGTACCCTGGGCGCTCAAGAACAACAAAGAAGTCCATACCGTAGATACCGGTGGAAGGGTCATACCTGATAAAGTAGCAAATGGTTAGATATATTCTACACTAAATTCAAGTGCGCCACAAGGAAATTTGCACACACAGCTTTAGTATAGTTGATTGATCAAACAACTGTTAACTCATTGTCACAAGTATGTCACACTATCTGGAACCTAGAAACATGAAAGCATGTTCTCATGATATATCATCATTCATGAAAAACTCAATTAAAATCAGTGTGTTGCTTATGGAGATAACAGTTCAGAGAGTGAAGGCCACATATGTACTACATCAGCTTATCACTACTTATTCCATGTAGTATATCACACAAAATGAGAATGACCAGTAAAAGAAAAACCATTTTATTAACCCTAAAGCTATCTAAGTGCATATGAGGTACCCAGATCAAACCCAAAGAGTATCCAACAAACAAGTCCCAAAACAGATAAGAAATGAAACTTAATCATTTGCACACTGAAACACAAATGCAATTTTATGCTCAGGCTCTGGTGTTCAAAACCATATCTCAACTAATCTCTACAACACGAATACAAGACCAATAACATCACCATATGAAAAGCACATCCAATGCACAAAACCATTTCGAAAGAAAAGGGTCAAAAAGTATCAAAAGCACTCACTTAATTCCAAGATCGATATGCTCCTGGATACCAAATCCAAAGCATCCAGTGTCACTGAAGTTCTTACGCAAAAGCTCATACTCCTTGACCTTCAACCCACTCTCCAACAGTTGCATTGCCTTATCTCCCCTAACAGTCACATAGCACGCAATCTTCTCGTTACGCCTGATCCCGAAAGACCTCACAGTGTACCGCGCTGCACACAATCACAACCCAATCCCACAGTCAACACCAACAAACACATAAAACCCTAGAAATTAAACAGAGCGAAACCCTAAAAATCAGACCTTTGGAGAAAACAGGGGTCTGGCCGCTGAGTTGCTCCAAGACCTTGGCGGCCCTGGTGAGGCGATCGCCGCTCTCGCCGACGGAGATGTTGAGGACGAGCTTCTGGACCTTGATTTCCCTCATGGGGTTCGCGAGCTTCTTCTCCGACGCCTGCAACAAAAATTAGGGTTTTCTACAGATTGTTAGAATCAGCAAAATCAACAGAAGCTTGTTCAGATTCGAAGCAAGAGAAGAGAGATTAGAGAGAGAAGGAGACCATTGGTGAAGGCTTGGGTTGGTTGGTAGAGGAGGCAGAGCAGCCGAAGCTCAGAGATGGTGTGTAAATATAAGGGTGGCTCAGTGTGAGGTTTGCTAGGGTTTTTGATACTTATAAGGGCCCCATGTGGGCTTAGGATCGGGCCTATTGGGTCAGAGATGTTAAGCCCAGCTATATTCTTTTTCACCATTGTAGTTTTTTTTTTTTAATAATTAGATTATTTTTTTTATGAGAACAATAATTAGAAATATTTGTATAATCAAGCTTCAGTCTTGTTCCCTACATAAATATGTTCTTCACTACTAAAACTAGTGAATTTTTGCACTAAGAGAGTGTTCCTCATATGATTTATGTCGACAGATTTTCAAAGCCTAAAACGTTCCTTAATTATATAAATTGCCGATGAAAACATTTTCGCTGTAATATCTTTTTTTCATGACATATTCCTCGGCGGATGTTGTTGATATCACTTTTGCAGAAAGATTTTGGTCACCTAGAGTGTTGCTCGTATGCCCACCAATATTATCAGTAATTCATGTGTTCTTGTGATATAAATGAAGATTTTTCCTTGCTAACATTGTTTTTCCTGGTCTAGTATACTTTGTTTTCCCAAATCAACATGCAAAATAACGAAATCGTGTGTAGCATTTTCAAATAACAAACATCATAAACCGATACCGGCATTCACTTTATTTCTGTTTTCTACGGAGTGTACAACAATGATGCCAATATTTTAACTTTTTAAGGTAGCTCCAAGGAATATGATTTGACAAATTTTACTCCTAATTCCTACATGAAGATTTAAGCAAAAACCTATAAGAAGAATCTAAGAGTATCTCCACTCGTACTGAAATAACGCAGCAAATTGTTACAAAACAGGAATGCAGCAACTAGCTACAGTCCTAAATATCGAGATGACAACTCCTGTAATCTGAAACTTCAGAGCTTCGGCGCCTAATGCAGAAACCTGGAGCATGTCTACAAGTATGGAAAACGAGACAAATCCCTTTCAATGCGCCACATTGTGTTGCAAGAATCCACACAACACAGTAGCTATAATTGCCGGTTTGCAAACTAAGGCAGGTGCCCTGATGTTCGTATCAACCTGACTAGAACATATTTACACGAAAAAACCATGGCAGCACAAAAGCTATTACCAGGCATGCCATTAAAAAATTGCAAAATGGCTGTCCTCGCCAACATCCTACATTCCTTTCTGATGTGTTCGCGCCGAGACCCGAAAACCTTCTTTCATTCCACTCCTCCAAAAATCTGTTATCCCCAAGACCTGTAACATTTTTTGCATTCTCACCACAAATTTCACACATTCTGCACAACAGAAAAAGGAACAGATCTCAGTTTTGATCCTTGATTGTAAGGATTCGGTAGTGCTACTCCTTGGTACAACCTTTAAACTTGTTTAAGGAACTAACAAAAATGTATTCCAGAAATAAATTTAACAGAAATTAACTGTGTTATTTGAAGTAGCTAAAGGCATTGCATAATTGTTGGGAATTAAAAACATCACTCTTTCTCTTCTGCTACCTTTGGATGTTCCATATCAGATTCCCCTTTATAAACTAGAATAATATATATAAGAATAGTACAAACTCTTCTCTTATTACCAAACACAGAGTCGTAACAATTTCATAGATCATTTTAGAGCGCCACAATCAGTAGCATGGAGGACACTTTGAACTTCTTATGACTAATAATTAGCAACACAGAGATCATAAGATTCTATAAGTGGTAAATGGTCTGGTGCTGTATGATGAGAGAATTTACATCTTATCTATAAAAATGGAGAATCCTTGCTATGTGAAAAAGCAGTACAATTATATTTTAAGATGGTGGTGGTCTAAAAAAAAAAAGTACAGTAATGATAAGACTCATGTCAAGGTTCAGTTCATTTTGACCTCATTTTTCCAAAAAGAAACCTCACAAAACTTGGTCTACTAGGAAGCTTGTATTGAGCTCATATATGAACAGACATATAAACAAAAAATCAAGATCAACAAACCAGATATCATGAGCTCAGAGTATCAAACACCAAAAGAAGAATGACACTTCAACTTAACAAGACATGCATACAACACTTCCTCACAGCCACAAAGCTCATGGTACATTTGTTATTGTAAAGCAATTTAAAAGAGAAAGAATTCATGGAAAACAAAAGGGGACAGAAGGAAACAAGTACCTGTTTCCTTTTAGCTTAAACCATGCTTCAGCACAATGAGCATGTGCAATGCCTAATTCATCTTTACACCCACAGCCAAGATGAATTAAATCCATCGAGACAGAATAAGAACTACTTTCTGTTTTTCTGTCCGGTGATTGATCAGAACTTAAATGGCAAATCCTACAAACACTTTCCCCCTCCCAATTATCACCAAATCCTTTACGACTCCCACATTTGATATTTATCACATGTGAATCCCTCTCTGCCTCAGGCACCTTCATCTTTGACTCTTCCACCTTACTCGACCCCATTTCATCACACTTGATATTAATCACATGTAAATCACTCTCTTTCTCAGGCACCTTCATCTTTGGCTCATCCACCTTATTTGACCCCAGTTCATCACCCTCTACACCCAATCTTCCATCATCTCCAGTAGCACGAGAAGCCTCACCAGAGTCGATGACAACCACACTCCCAGACACATTTCCATTAGCCAAATTGCTTGAATTCTTACTAGTTCCAAGCTCAGCATGACCCGAAACATCACTACTATTACGCTGCTCACATGCCTCCTTATCATTCAGTCTCTCAACCGCTTCTGCACCTACTGCCTTATTAGACCCTAACTCACCACCTAATGCCTTCAAATCTTCAGTTTTTCGAATAGCAGTGGCCGCCTCAACAATGACAGACTCAACAACTGACCAAACAACAGAATTCCTTGATTTCTCAAGGGTATTCTGATCAACCCCACCCAACACCACACTGCTACCTTGGACATCATGTGACCCTGCATCCATAGCTCAACAAAAAAGAGTCCCCAACCTCCCAAAGATTCAAACTTTCACAAACACCCACCAACAAATCACACCCTATAACAAAACCCAATTCCAAATATTCACAAAGAAACCACCCACCTCTAACGAATAATCTTATCTCTTTTATAAACCTTAAACAATGTGATCAAACTGGAACTGAGTAAACCAATCAAACACTCCAGATATAGTAACAATCTCCAATAATCAAAAACTCAAATTTTCTAATCACTGATGATACAAAAACAACAAAAGCTACAAACTTTCTGAGAAACACCCAAACCTTGTTCTCCACAAAGGACCACTTCAGCTCCAAGATATTTCAGATCTGGGTCCTTATCCAAATCCAATTCCCACTGCACCAAGTGTGTGATTTCATATTATGAGGAATTGGGTTTAATATTATTATATGTAGGGAAACTGTGTGCTTGTGTTTAGAATAAGAACTGAGCCAAAATGCAGTGTTAAAATGAAGAATAAAGACGTTGAGTGAAGGAAATTTGAGGTAGAATTTGTATTAAATTATTGATGGGGAAGTGTGGATTGCTCTGTGAAGCAGAAGATAAGAGGGACGGGAAATTTGGATTGTATTGAAAGAATCGCTATCTACTAATTATTAATTGTAGGGGTGATTTATTTCCTTTTTAATCTGAAAGCAGGAAGTGCAGGGAATATGAATTTACAGATTCTTGGTAAAGTTGCTTCTTTTGGGGTATTTATCATTTAATTGGTTAGTTCCATTTGGCATTGATTTTGGCCTTTTGGGTAAAGTTTTGAATAGGTAAAAATCATGTGAGTGTGTTAGAGTGTTTGTGCCGCGAGTTGTGGAACCAGTGGATGAGGTTTCTGAGTTCTAGACTTTTAGTTGTGTTGGCTTCCTTATTGGCCAAGTAATCCTAGCCCTGTCGTGTCTCTTTGTTCAGTCTTTCACTCTCATTCCACATGAAATACAATCCTAAATTTTAGTACAAGATTTTTTTTGTTTACTTATTGGATCAAAGTATTCATTGATTACAAAATACTCTAATTGAATCGAGATTTGAAAGTATTCTTAACCGAGTAAACAACTAATGAAAAAGTCAAACAAAAACGTGCCAGGTAACAGAAAATTTAGTTACTCTATGATAATGTAATTAAATGTAAAACTCTTTTTTTTTCCTATCAAAACTTAGTGTGAACCTTAAATTTTATCAATTGGGTTGTCATTATGATGCAAGAGATACTTGATAATTGATATGAGCTTGAACTATATTGTAATTCATCTGCGTCATGGGGTTATACATATTTTTCTATAGATAATTGTGGTCATTTTGCAAGGTTACAACCTAGAAGAGGCAAGATTGGTAAAGGACTTAGTTTATGATGCTCAGATTAATTTTTTTCAATGTGTATTTACCAATTGGGTGAGGTGACTTTACTTGAACGGAAAACTACTTATTTCTTATTCTCGATACACATTATCTCTAATTGGTCAAAACATAGACCACACTGGTCTAATTTCGTGTGATTTGGGGGAGTGTTCATTTGTAGTTTTGTACTAGAGAAGTTGAGGATGACTTAGATGACAAGCCTGTCATGGTCTTCAGGGATTAGCTTAATAGACTTTGTTGTGCTTATAACGTTACTAAAATGTAAAATATATCGTTGTAGACTTCCATTTCATCGTCTTCTATTGCAACAAAACAGCATTACTTTGATTTAGTAACACAAATTCACAAATATAGGATCTCCCTTTATGTAAACTAACAAAACATTTGAAGAAGAATGATTTAAACTAAAGTGCTTTGTTTCAAAGAAAGATGCCTAAAGCAAATACTAAAATGGTTTAGGTTATACTTTTGATGCATATTCCATTTAATTCACTCAATCCTTGACCAAGTAATTCAGCATCATTTATACAGACTGTTTCCCTTTTCATCTTTTCTAGCTCCTCTTTTGGAGGGAGAGGTATTGTGGACACAATGAATGGGATCAATAAGTGGCCATAATGTGATGGTACAATTTTTCCTTGCAGGCACAATAATAGAATGAAGTTTCTAAAGAGATTCATCTGATTAGGATACACAACAAAAGCAATAATTGCAAACAGTACCGAGTCAAATTTGTCTGTGCCACAACTGGCTAATTCTCTCAACAACCCAAATCCATGAAACTCTTTAAGAATGTACTGTTGAAGATAATGGGGTACCAGGTACTTGTTGACCTACACTGAGAATTCTGCACATGAATCTTACCCAAGAAGGTGGATAATGAAGGCTGGCCTATGTACACATCATGTACCCTAACAAGTATTAAGGACTATGAGCTTGACAAGGAAACCAGGGGTTGGCAATGGCATGTGGTACAACTCACAGTGGACTACCATTCGGTCCATTCCAATGTCTCAATCACTGGTAGGAGGGTAGCACCACAGCTATGACAGCTAACCTTTTTATGGTGATGAGCACACTTTGTTTGATTAGGAAAAGTCTGAGATTTCAGTTGGTGAGTTGGCCTTCTTTCTGTGGACTATGGTAAGATGCAAAACTCATATACAGTTGCACTTTGATGGTGGATTTGAGACTTTGTTGTTACCGAGGTCCAGAAAGCTCAATGGCTTCGATGATGAATGAAGAGTCTTGCCGAATATCACTGTAATCCCTGGAGAAACTGCAAGTCCTGATGTCAGATGGGTTGGTGCCACCTTGTGGATCTTCTGACTGTACTGATTGCTCAACAAGACCTTCCAAGATCTTTAAGACATCTGACATCTTGGGCCGGAGGTTGGGGCTTGACTGAGTGCACTGCAGAGCCAACTCCGCGCATGTTTCAAGCTCGGTTACATCAAAACATCCTTTTAGATCCCTGTCCACTAGCACTTCCAGTCTCTTCTCCTCGTGTAAGGTTCGAACCTGCATGTCCACAAGAGGCAAAAATTGATCCCACAATAGAAAACAGTAAACAAATAGATACTTGTGCAAGGGAAAAACTATATTCATGCAGCTTAGGAATACACCAGATGGACGATGCCTGCCCCAGTTCATTTTAAGGGTACTCAACTCTATATAGTGATCCACGGGTATAAATTATATACAGAGTTTATGTAACCAAATGAGCTAACAAGAAAAAAATGCACGACATTAGAATTGCCATACCTCTCTATAAACAACCAAAAAGCATGTAAACCTTACCCAATCAAGAATCATTCCCTTCTGAACTTGACCATTTCCAGCATCTAATGCCTTCTGTCCTGTTATGAGCTCAAGAAGCAGTATCCCGAATCCAAAAACATCAGTCTTTTCAGAAGACTGTCCTGTGGAGAGATACTCCGGAGCTATGTGTCCTACAGTGCCCCGCACTGCAGTAGTGACATGTGATTCCCTCTGATCTAACAATTTAGCAAGCCCAAAATCACCAACGACAGCTTCAAAATTTTGGTCAAGCAAAATGTTTGCAGCTTTCACATCCCTGTGAATAATTTTTGGATTACACTGTTCGTGCAAGTATACAAGTCCACGGGCAGCCCCAAGGGCGATACACAGTCTTCTGTTCCAATCCAATGATGGTCTATCTCGACATGTCTCTGTTTACAAAAATCAAAATACAATCAGGGCAAGCCAAGAAATAAAAGAGCAAAGATACTTGGATATATTTTGAAAGAGCTTTGAAATGAACAGCCCTTTGTTATATAACAACTGCCCTTTGTTATATAACAACTGATAAGATTTTCTCTGGAAAGTTACTAGTCAAAGAAAAAAGATTGTAATGTTACAAGGGAAAAAAGAATTCTTGTGAGATATCTAGAGAGGGGTAAAGAGAAAGAGGATGCCGGTGAAAGCAAGAAAATGAAACAGACCTCTTAGCCGGTCAGCAACACTCCCATTTGGCATATAAGGATAAACAAGCAACCTCTCGTTTGTTGTCATACAAAATCCAAATAAACGTAGAAGGTTCCGATGCAAAGCCAAGCCTATCATTTCAACTTCAGTTTGGAACTGAACTTCTCCAGTGAAATTTGGATCTCTAAGTCTCTTAACTGCCACCAGTGTTCTATTAGGAAGACATCCTTTATAAACGACTCCATATCCACCTTGTCCTAGGATGTTCTTGGAACTAAAATTGCTCGTTGCAAGTTGCAATTCACGATAGGAAAACCTCTTCAGATGACTTATATCTAATTCGTAATCTTGCTGCACTGCAAATTTGAATGTAAATATGTCATATATATGATCATGTTCTATATGCTCCATACAATGAGTTAAAGTAGATTAGGAAGTACCATAAGATGTAAATAGAAGACGAGATCTGTACCAATGCACCCAACAAACAAGCAGCATCACAGAAATAACAAATGTACAACTAATGCCAAGAGCAACAGAAAGTACCCATCGATGGTGACCACTGACTTCTAGTGGTGAACCTGTATCTGTGAGAAAATGCCCCTGAGTATTAGTATATCTAATGCAAGGCACAATGCACTTTTGATTGAGAGGTCGAGTCATGTTACCATTTACTGGTTTTGACACATCCATGCAGATTCGTGTTGAGTCTGTTGACGAAGGATTGCAAAGAAAGCTGTTCCCTGTGACACTGCAATGAAACATATACACTCTCATCAGGTGAACTTGTATATTAGCTGAAATTACTCTCTGCTAGAGATAGTCTGCAATTATGGAGTATAACATTATAAAACAACATCTCTTGCCTCAGAGGCTCAGATGATCTCACCTGAAACCTTTTGCCAGTATTTTTGGTGTGGGCCCACTAAGATTATTAAATGATAAATCCCTGTGTATATATAGTTCACAGAAATTAGAATCACTAACAAATATCCTGAATTAGGAAAACAAGAAAAAATAATACACAAATTGCAAATGGCGGAACACATACAAGAACGAAAGTCCTGTGAGATCAGCAACAAGGCTGGGAATTTGACCATTCAACTTATTTCTATTCAGCCTCCTGAAAACTTGGATGGACAGGATTTCAAACACAAATGGTTAGAGAAAAATGCTAAAACAAGAGTTATTCTTATAGCAAACACTGAATCTAAATCAGCAATAAAAGTGCCTAATCCATTGCAAGCCTACTCACAAGTAACTTAGATGAGTCAGGAACCCCAAAGAACTCGGAATGTTTCCAGAAAACTGGTTACCCGAAAGGTCCAGAGTTTCAAGCTGCGAAAGCCTCCCTATCTCAGATGGGATGGGACCAGATAACTGATTGTTTTGTAGCAACCTGCAATTGTAGAAAACTAGAAACATAAATTCAAAATCCAATAATGCAAAGAAGATTTATGGACTAACTTGACAACTCCATGTTCAAATTCTTTCATAATTTCAATATACAAGATTAAGATAACAGCAGTTACATATACAAATCCACATATTCAGAGTAAGACCATTCCTTTAATATTTTCTTATATGCCTATTTGCACACTGATTGCATGCATCTCTCTCATGTTTTTGTCAATTTGTATACAGATGACTGATTGTCTGCTGATTACTGCTGATTACACACATCTGTAGTAATCAATGTGTTTCCTTTGAGTCTTTCCTATCTAGCTTAGTTTTTTGGAAGTCCTCAATCTAAATAGTACTACATTGTCATGAAGAAACTTTAAACAAATTCATAATCTTCTTCAAATGTTTTCTCACAGAAGCCAAACACAAAACAGTGATATACTCCCTTTTTGACATAGTAGGTTTATGCGTTCAACATAAGTTAACAAGAAAGAATTCAATTGAATTGACAATGAATCAAAACCCAAAAATAAAGGCTTACAATGTCCGAAGATGACTCAGATTCCCAATACTCGGCGAAAGCATTCCAGATAACCCCGAGCTGCCCATTGCACTAGCACAAGTATTGACATTGTATCATTATTCCAAGTTGTCTATTGCCAGTAAACAGCAACCAATTGCTAGAAATTCATAACTTCCCTATCAACTCTTTTCTTTCAAAAGAAGACGTGCATTTTTCTTGGCGAACAAACAGAAATAACATAATGGAGAGAATGAGGAAACACTTACAGGGAGATTACATATCCCTCAGCAGAGCAACCCACCATGTTCCAAGTGCATGGATCAACCGAGTTGATATCCCACCCACCCATTACAAGCAACTCATCCTTCATCTCCTTCTTCACTGACATCAATGCAGCCACTAAACCACACAAAAAACCAAACAATATGTTGCAGTATCAATCATACAACAAAACAAAAAGGAACTGCATTTGGGTTTTAAATCTTGGAGGGGCCAGACCTTCAAAGTTGACACCTTTGGGGGAGAGCAAACTGTCAGAAGCTGCAAGCAATGAGATGCACAAGTAGAGGAAGCCAAACCCAAGAAGCAGCTTTACGTTCTTTTTCATGTTTAGCAAGAAGAAGACGACAACTTTGCTCAGGGACCTTTATAACTCTCTAAAATTTGCAGTCTCAATGATGGTGTGAATTTGATAGAACAAACCACTAGTTACGGAATCTCTCTTTACTGTGTTTATTGCTTACCTCGAAAAACCAATGAAGATAAAAATACTTCATAAAACAAAAGATTAAAACTTGGTTTAAGATAGTAAAACCAGGAAGCCAGCTCGAGATTTGGGAAGTGACAGAGATTGTCTCCTGTTACTAATATGGTGGATGCTTCTGTGTGGTTGGGTTTATTTATTTTTTTTCTATTTTTTAAAGAAAGACAACTAAGCCATTTTATCGATTAAGAAATAATACAAATACAACATAAATATAACACACTCTTAAAAACAATGAAAATAAGAAACTATACAAACAACTTATATGATATAAGTTAATTTAATATTGTAAACACTATAATAGGCATTATGATCGGTAAATCGTAACTATCAAAATAATCTGACACAGTAGGCTTACTAAAAATACTTCAGAATAAAAGTAAGCTAAATAAAAATACTTCAGAATAAAAAAAAATTTTTAAAAAAAAACAACAACAACAACACTACTTTATTTTTTTATGTTGTGGCCGTTTGATTTATAAACTTTGACTGTATGGACGGCGTGGATTTGTGAAATCTCAGTGTTCTGTTTGCAGTAGCAAATCATTGTTATTTAGAGGCTAATGGCGCCAATTTTGAGGCTGCCGCTCTATTGGACTTTTCTGCGACACTCACCCACTCCAAAACATGTCTTTACTGATTGCAAGTTCTTTCCCTTGTTCTCTGAGGAAAGAAGATGCACATTTTGAGCTTGCAGGCCGTAGAAGTCTACGTCTTAACTTGTGTTGCCATAAAAAGGTTGAAATGCGCTGACCACCACGTTTGGAATGAGGGTGAGACAGAGAAGGGGAATAGGGAGATCAATACATTAACAAGAGAACAAGGCATTACTTTTAAGCTTGCACAAATAAAGTGACAATATTTGACTTCAATTTCAAGTCAGCCACCACAAACCACCTTAAGAAACAACATTGAAGTGAAAGCAAACCCACCCGGCGACCACCAACATAACATTCTATTAGGGATCCTCTTCCTAGCTATATAGATACACTTTTCCTAGCTTTTCCTCTAGCATATTTCTCAGGAGTCTCGGTCTATCTTTACTATCAAACATTTACAGCAACAAAAAGGAATTCCAGGAGACAAGGTTGAGAAGGATATAGGGGAACTGTAGAGGAGAACACATTACAAGAAGCTACCCATCTGCCATGGTTGGTAGTCTTATGGGCGGAGCAAAATATATGGTCGTAAGTTCAACAAGTGGCGATTCAACCACAAAGACCAGTAACCTTTGTGTCACAGTTCAGCTGGAAGATAGCAACTGCACATTTATGTGCCGGGCGGATGCAAGAAAGCGAGACCCATTTGGCGTTTCACATGATCAGGAATCAACTTGTTGACAAGTTCTGGAGAAGCGCTGGACAACTGTAAGGCAAATAGATTAGTCCAGGTTCAGATTGATTGAACTGCCAGTTCAACAACTATACATGGTATGCATAATTGAGATTAAACAGGAAGATTCAAAGACCAGACATTCTCCTTTAAAAAGTAATTATCCTTAGTTCATTACTCAATTTTAGTAAAGCATCAGTTTTATTAAACTTAAAATAGTTTATGGAAGCACATGATAACTAAAATCTGATGTAATCAACTCTCAGATTTGACATGTGAACATAAGGAAATTCAGTGGACAAGCACTTTCAGGTTCCTAAAGCATCATACCTCTTGCTTAAAATTAAAGAGCGGAGGAAATGCACGACCATTTGGTAGGCGGGCATTGGGCTCACGGAGTTCGTCAAAGAAAGGATGTGCACATGCTTCCAGCTGCAAGGACAAGAAGTAAATCTTAGCAATGCAAACTATAACCAAACCATACTCAGAAAAATATGCTGACATAAACTTTGACACAGGAAATTTCAGTTGTCAATAGTGTATAGAACTTAACTGGAGCGCTGGGAATTACGCACAAAAATAAACAGGAAATTTTTTGTACCCTACTTTTACTTTGAAAATCAAGGAAAAAACCTCTAACAGCGAACATACTTTTACCATTAGATGCCAAAACAAGCTTCTGACAACAGAAAATTCAGTTTTTAGTAGATAGCGAAACATAACTTTTCAGTGTAGAGCATGACACGAGCTCTAAGAGGAAAAAAAATGCTTTACGGGTCCAATTTATAGAAATAAAATATAAAAAAAACAAGGGCATAACCAGTTAACTTAACCATCAATCATAGACTGAGTAAAGACCTCATAAATAATTACGTATCAAGACACTAGCAGAAACAAACTTACAGCTGTGCAACGAAGACTTGGAGAGTATTGCAGCAGTCTTGAAGCCAGATCAATTGCTTCTGGTGGCATGCGCTTGTGGAAAACCTAATCCAGCAGCCAAGTAAATAACTATGTTAGAGAAAGAACATATATGTACTTTGCAAAGAAATCAATAGTGAGTGTGTTTTTGCTCAATTTATGCAAAACGAAATATCCTCTAACAGAAGATGTCTCAAAGCCCAATTGATTATTCACAATAGGTTAGGGCATCTAGACAGGGAAAGAGGATGATTATCCGCATCAGTTTAATTTGTACAATATTGTTAACAGATGGAAGCAAATAATATATACCTTGTGCCAAGGGTGTGCTTTTATCTGTGGAAACCTGAAATCTGTATAATTTGGATTCATACAGCGAATTTCTTCACGTGTTGGTGTTCCCAGAACCTGTAAGAAATATAGTAAGATGCTGACTCGTGATAATGATAATAGCACTCACCCAATAATTCATGACAATTGATAAGTAATCACCTTGATGATCTCTACAAGTTGGTCCACTGCATTTTCTCCAGGAAACAAAGGCTACAAAAAGCATAAGCGTACATCAGAGAGACATTTAATGGGAAGTACTACATTGAGAAGCATACCAAACGTCTTACAATGCTACAAAAGAACTGCTCACCTGGCCCAAAAGAAGCTCTGCTAAGACACAGCCAGCTGACCAGATATCAATTGAAGTTGTATAATCCGTTGCACCAAAAATTAGTTCAGGAGCCCGATAGAAACGTGAACATATGTATGCTATGTTTGCTTCGCCTTTCACCTGAAGACAACAAGATGCACGATAAGTTAATGAATCACCATACAGAAATACTGCAATATAGACAAAAGTCATCAAAACTATATGAATCAAGTAGCGTATGAACACAAAGAACTATTCTTCTAAACAGTGTTAAAAAGTGATCTCAAAATGGAGCTACACAGTGGGCTGAAAATATACTATTCATGCTCAAATCCAAAGGTTTACATACCAGCATTTTGGCACTTCCAAAATCACAAAGCTTGACCTGGTGAGTAAGAGGATCAACCTGTAGGGAGCCAAAAGGGAACATAATCAGATGTAATGCTACTATCTCAGTGACTCAGAGTACATATCAATATCTATTGCCTACATCAAGTCCAATAATTCACATGTAGAATCAGTGCATACATACCAATAAATTTTGAGGCTTCAAATCTCTATGGCAAACTCCAGGAACGGTGTGTATGTAAGCCAGCCCTCTGAAAATCTGGAATACATCCAACAGCTTAATATCGGGGAATAAAGAACAGCAAAATAAACTGAACCACAAGTTCAAATCTGAAAGGTGTATCTAGCATACCTGGTACATGTAAAGTTTGACATAGACAAGGGGCATTCTCTGGTTTGCATTGCTGTAATGCTTTATAACCCGATACATAGTCTCCGGAACATATTCCATAACCAAATTGAGAAAAAGCTCATTTTTGCTTGTTGTAGAGAAGAAACAATGCTTCAAACAAATCACATTTGGATGATCCATTACACGCATCAATTGAAGTTCCCTGTTCTTATACCTTCTGTCCTGTAAAACCTTCTTTATGGCCACAGTCTCACCAGTTTCCAAGCATTTCGCCTGAGAGAAAAGAATCATCAGTCATCATCGTATTTCACAAACAAACTAGCACTAGTACAGCAACTGGGAAGACAATGACTCAACCTACCTGGAATACAATTCCAAATGACCCAGTTCCCACAACACGCTCTGCCATATAACTAATGGTCTACAAGGCATAAAACCAAACAAACATCAGCTTCTTATGAGAAAAACATGAATTCTGATCAGCTATAAACATCTAGATCTCAAAAATTGACTTAACAATCATATTTTTAACCCTTCAAGAAGTAAACTGGAAGTGAAACAGATCCAAAACAGAAATTCCCAGAATGGTCACCTGTTTGGGCTCTCCATTTTTGCCTCCTATGGTTGTGGAAATTATATGACCAGTTGGATCGCTACCATCTACGACAGAAGCAGCCATTTCCTGCATAAATACACCAAGTTCAATATTATCAGAAGCAAATTCACTACAAGGATATATCAAATTCTACACAAAACAACCGAAAATAGGCTACAAGAAGAACTTTTTAAGTGCCAAGCACACCATATGAAGAAGAGTGTGGCCAGAGGAAAGGTAGCTAAGAAAGAAGAAGATATAGCTCAAATCTTGAACAAGGCACACCTTTATTTTTCATTTTTCAAATAATAAAAAAACAAAACCCATGATAGAGCATCCACAATAATGAAAAGTTAGAGATGGATCAGGTGCTCATGAAGTGAATGTGATGCAGATTCACACCAAAATTACACAAAAGCTTCAACCTTTCAATGAAAACCATCCCCACTCAAAGCTCAAAACCATTTTGATCTCAGAAAAACATATAGCTGACCCAATACTCAGCTAAAAAAACCCAGAACAACCCCTGAAATCAGCTGAAATTGAACTCACACCCAAATCCAGATCAAAGCAAGAGACTTTGAGTTGTGGGTGAGCTGAATTTCAACCAAAGTTTCCATCTTTAGCAAGTTTGACGAGAGTAAGTGGTCTACCTTATCATCAGCCATGGTGAGGCTGGTGTTGATGTGCCAAAACTTTCTCTTTCTCCAATGAGCAAGCAACAAAACCAGTCAAAGGTGTTATTGGTGTGGGGATTTAGAGAATGAGAAGAAGAAGGAGGTGGTTGTGGGGGGTAAGGTGGTCATTATTGAGCCATGGTGGTGGTGGATGAAGGAAGAAGAAGAAGAAGAAGAAGAAGAAGAAAGAGAGGAATGAAGAAATTGAGGTGGTGAGACTCTATTCTCAAAGACAATTAGACAAACAACAAAGCCATGTGATTCCAGCTTTTCTTTTTCAGGTTTTGCTCCTTCTCTCACACAAGGGGGACCCTGTTATTTGAGCTGAAATCACCACTTTGCCCTTGCCAATCTGTTGTCTCTGTCTCTGTCTCTTCCTTTTCCTTCTCCCCTGGTTTTCTGCTTCTTGAACAGAGCAAATTTTCACAAGAATGGTAATTGTCATATATCTATTTTAGTCAAATAATGATGAAGTATTATTGTGATCAGGAATCAGGATCACGCACCGAGTAAGGTGTTAAACATTACGCCATGACTAAAAAAAATTATTTATGATTATATAATTAGCTAAATATTATAAACATAATCAAAAAATAAAAGATTCTACGTAACGCACAAGTTAATTTATGAAATACGCGTGTTCACCTAATTACTGATTGTTATACAATATACAAGAATCAATCATATGTGATTAGATTGTGCGAAACGTCTTTAACTTTATCAAACCAAAATGAAAATAAGTACGTTCTTAAGAAACAAATTTATTTGTTAACGCATTAAGAAGACACAAGTAATTCATAAATTAACTAATAAAAATTAACATTACAACATGAATTAATTGATTATACGATAATAAATCATAATGACATTAGTTTGAATATAACGCTTACCTTTGATCAAGAAAGCGAGAGAATCATTACATCTAAAAGAGAGCCAAACCCTCCTATAATCTTTGGTGCAGCCACAAAACAAAACCAAACTAAATCTTTTGCCAATACTTCCAAACTAGGTTAAAATCAACAAAAATGCACAAATTACTTGATATCCAAGTTTATCCGACAATGAGAATTACAGGATAGCTTCATCAAGTACAATCTTTGTGGTCCAATTCCAGTATCAACAGTGTGGGGTTGTAGGCAGTTGAACTCCATATTTATGCTACCAAGTCTGGTATGAACTTGACAGTTGCTGGGTTTTTAAATAACTTGATCAAATTAGTAAATGGCACATCTGAGAAACCCAATATAAATAAGAAAAATTGGAACATGAATAATGAGAGAATAGTGAGTCACAGAGTTGAAAGCTCACCCTATTCTTCTTAATATTTTTTGAAGGCAACATTGTCCTTTTCGCAGTCTTCAAAGACTTCAATTTGTTGACCATCTGTATAAACTTCTGTATTCTATTTCTTCCTTGACCCATCTATCAACTTCTTCAATTTCTTATTCACATTACCCTAATCATTTCCCCTCAACTTACTCATTAGCCGAAAGAAAAAAGTTGCTATTATAATACTAGTCTCAGTTTTTTATACTGTTTTTTCATCAAGAATAAGCGTTCCTTGTGAAAAGAGTTGAGTTACTAGTTAAAATTATCGATGAGAGCGTTTCAAAAATCATGAAAAAATATTATTACAGACAAAAGTAAGATTGTTTCAAATTTACATAGAAAGCATAAATTCAACTTTGTGCAGCTGAGGATCTGAACATTTTCTTTTGCAACCAGCCTTGGCCATTTAGCCAAGGTGTTTGAAAAGGGTGTGCCGTGTGCCCAATCATTCTGTCTGGGACTGCCTTTAAGCACTGTTTTGACCACTATTCTGCAGGGGAAATGATTTTTCCAGTTATTTATTACATATTTTCATTAAGAAAAACAGTGATACAAGGATAATTAACACTGAAGATTTAATCATGTGATGATTGCACCCAAATAGAAAATGTACTGCTTTTATCTTAGCAAAATAGAACATGAAATTCCCAGTAATATTAGCGTTCTCAAGAATGTGGGTTATTAAAAGGCCTAGGACCGTCGGTGGTCAACGATAAACAGTGTATCTTAGATTATGGTCAAACTGGAAAATGTCTATCACTACTGTATAGCCTGGCTGGTCTATTTCTGAACTCTGCAGGCTTCTGCTACTGGTATAGTGCATGCACTGTAGCTTAATCACATGGTCCAGACAGCACCACTTGTCACAATCAGAAGCTGTGTTTTCTGGGCTTTTGTGATCAGGAAACAAGAAGTGGGACAAAATGGTGAAGCCCTGTAGCAACAGGCCGAATATTATGGGACATGCTGTAACTTCCTTTGGGGGGTAAACATCTGAGGCTGTTACTTTATAGCTTGATGGGGAAAAATAGCCGCTGATTTTCATTTATGGCCTCATGGCTCAATTTAAATTACCCAAAATCTAGAAGATGCCAAATGGTCCTGTATGCATATCATAAGATTGGAAACTCATTTCAGGAATGCCAGTCAAAATAAAAGCCAAAGAATTTGGATGAAGGAGAATCCAAAGTCTACTATGAATAATTGAATACCATTCACTACAGAGAGCAATCACTCTCTATTGTGAATGTTTGAATGGTTGAAATGCCACAAGGTTTTGGACCTGTTTGGCCTGTTTGGTCATAAAATTATATTATACAAAAGGATTTACACCTGAAACTAGCTTGGCTGATCACCAATCTATTAAAGAACCAACTTCTCTTTGGATGACTTGTGAGTTAGAGAAGTTGAATTCTTCAGCACAGAAGAAGTCATATATAGCTGCAAGACGGCAAAAGGATACAACAAACTTGTTGGAGGCATATTCTTATAATCAGTTACTTACCAAGACATTATCAAAAATATGGTACTGACATTAATGATCGAATGATCACAACGCTGTCCATGCATTATGCATAGATCAAAACAATTTACGTTCTCAGATTTCAGCCTCAGCAATATAATCCACATCTGCATACAATGGAGAGAAGTTAGTTGCTCCTGTGGATAACGTAGGTGCTGGTACACTCTTGTATACCAACTTGACCATGGCAGCACAAAAGAACATCTCACAAGTCGCAACATACCAGCTTAATTGCTCTTCTTTCACTAAAACATGATATTTACCAAGTGGTCGATCACTAGCTAGCCCTGTTTGCTACTGGCTTCGCGTTACTTGTGTGCTCAACAATTTGGAGTTGCAGCCTTGAACATATCAAGATTTCAAGAAGAAGTTTTTATAAGGACGCAGAGTGTGCTGTATGCTTCTGCCTTTATTTGAGGTAATAGTAGAGTTTCTGTAATGAACTTCAAACAATTATACCTTCTATGTATAGTTGAAGACAAAAGGAAGTTTTCTATCGACAGCTAGCTAGCCTGCAAATTACATCTGAAATCAACTTGATTAAATTTTCAATCTCAATTCTCTGTACACATGATAATAGCAGCAAGCGATCTTTCGTTTTACTAGTAGACACCAAGCTGCATTGTAAGTTTCTGGCAGGTCAACTATCTTTGAAGGGTTAATGTCAGGCACATAAATTAACTAGCCTGAAGTAACAAACCGTATAGTCAGAAAAGATTTATATATGTACCATAGTTGCATTGCATCTCCATCCATTCACTTACTAACTTCCACACATTTTGAACCTCTATACGTGTTCTGATCAAACCTTTCAACGTCTTGTGATTCTGATATGACTAAAAGTCAGGCAGAAAGCTCAGGCTCAGCTAACCCTCTCAATTATTGCTCTCACTAGTCTCTGCGTGTGTGATTGCATTCACAACTATGGTTGTCTATATATGTCAAGCCGCACATTCTGCACAAATCCATTTTCGTTCCAGCATCCAACAATGGAGAGACTTACTTGGCTCTTCCTGGCCGCGGCTTGCTGCTTAACTATGGTGGCAGCACTAACCAACAGTAGTCTCACTACAGATGAGTCTGCTCTTCTTGCTCTCAAAGCTCGTATCACCAGCGACCCTGGTAACATCATCTCCACTAATTGGTCAACCACTACCCCTATTTGCAACTGGGTTGGTATTACTTGTGGTGCACGCCACTTTAGAGTCTCAGTCTTGAACCTCTCTTATATGGGACTCACGAGCACCATTCCTCCGGAACTTGGCAACCTATCGTTCCTTGTTGAGCTTAGCTTAAGAAACAACAGTTTTCATGGTGCCATGCCTTTGGAATTGGGACGTTTGCACCGATTGAAGCTCATCAGTTTCAGATTCAACAATTTTATGGGAGCCATTCCATCATGGTTTGGTTCCTTATCGAAACTCGAAACCTTCGACCTGTATGGTAATCAATTTTCAGGTTCCATACCTGCTGCCATCTTCAACTTAACAGCTCTCCAAGTAATCAGCCTGAGCAATAACCAGCTATCAGGTAAAAGTAATTAACCTACCTACCATCACAGTTAGCTTTGTTCATTATATTCATATATATAATTTAACACCAATAGAAATTATAAACAGGTAGTATACCAAGAGAAATTGGAAACCTAACAAAGTTGAAGGAGATATACCTTGATAATAATAATTTCAGAGGTAAGATCGATGCAGATGGATAATATGGAGTTTATTGATCAGACAGCTTGTAGGTGATTGAGTTTAATATATATGTGTTGATTTTTCAGAAATTCCAAACGAGATTGGCATCTTGAATCAACTGGAGAAGTTGTTTGTGCAGTTCAATGACTTGCAAGGGCATGTTCCTCTTGCTGTCTTCAACATGTCTTCTTTGATCACTTTGACTTTCTATAGAAACAGTTTGAATGGTAGTCTTCCAAAGAATATATATCAACATCTTCCTAGCATTCAACAGTTGGATTTGGCTTACAACCAGATTGATGGTCCAATTCCATCCAATATTGGCAACTTAACCCAGATAAGGATGATTGACCTTGGCTGGAACTACTTGACAGGTATTCCATCATACTGTCAACTAATATTGTTCCTATCATGGTTTTGTTTCTTAAGTCATTCAATGTGGGTAAACTGACTGATCGATCATATAATTGCTGATAATAGGTTAGTATGTTTTTAACTGACAAGTGAGCAGATAAACAGATTATAATTATATGAACAACCAAAGAAATGAAAATACAATATATATACTGATATAGCACAGACTATTTGGAACACATCTATAGCCCCGTGAGATTTAAACATACCAGTTAATCAACCCCTTTTGGCAGGGACTATACCACATGAGATTGGTCATCTTCCAAGTTTAGATAGATTGGCCCTCGGAATTAATAATCTCGATGGCCTCATCCCATCCTCAATCTTCAACATTTCGACAATAACACTGATGGATCTTCACGACAATCAGCTCTCAGGCACCCTGCCAGCAAACGTAGGCCTTGGACTTCCAAACCTCATATTTTTGTTCATAGGAGGAAATACGCTTCGTGGAGTATTCTCTAAATCCATCTCCAATGCTTCTCAGCTCGTACGGCTAGAGCTTGGCTCAAACTTGTTTTCAGGCTTTATTCCTAGTGAGCTATGTGCCTTAACAAACCTTCGTCGGCTTACCTTACACCAGAATAATTTCACCATTGATACTTCTAGTCCAGGAGTAAATTTTTTCTCTTGTTTGGCAAGTCTTAAAGATCTGAGCACATTAGCCTTGTCAGACAATCCATTAAACTCCAAGCTTTCGGTTTCCTTTAGTAATCTCTCAGCATCAGTTGAATTCATTTACTTAGCTGACTGCAACATGAGAGGTAACATCCCCAATCATGTAGGCAACTTGACCAACTTAACACTCTTAGACCTTGCAGAAAATGAACTGAGTGGACCAATTCCAACTTCACTGGGAAGATTACCGAATGTCCAACTTCTGGATGTGCATGGTAATAAGTTGCAAGGACACATTCCAGATGAACTTTGTCAACTAAACCATCTAAATGAGTTGAGTCTGTATGAGAATCAACTTACTGGTGCCATACCTGCCTGCTTGGGTAATCTAAATGCAGCTCTAAGAGGTCTATTCTTACAGTCCAATTTGTTAACATCCACAATACCATCTACATTGTGGGGGCTTACAGATATCTTTCGCTTAAATCTTTCATCCAATTCTCTAGTTGGACCTCTTACAGAAGGTTTTGGCAATTTGAAAGTTGTCACAGATGTGGATTTATCAAACAACCAATTATCCGGTAGCATACCAAGTAGTATTGAGAGTCTACAAAATTTGGTCAATCTGTCCTTGGCAAGTAATAATTTAGAAGGCCTTATTCCTAGTTCGTTTGGGAACATGTTAAGCTTAGAACGTCTGGATTTATCCCAGAACAATCTATCTGGAATGATTCCAAAGTCTCTCGAAGCACTCTCATATCTCAAGTATCTGAACTTGTCTTTCAACAAACTCCAAGGAGAAATTCCAACAGGCGGACCTTTCACAAACTTGTCTGCTCAATCGTTTGTTTCAAACCGTGGACTCTGTGGTGTATACCGATTTCATGTTCAACCATGCAGAAAGAAAAGTGGTACATCTATCTTGAGATATGTTATTCCAGGGATCTTGTCAGCAATGTTTCTTTTGATCTCCATAATTTGGTTGATGCTACGAAAAAATAAGAATGTGGAAGCTACAATAGAAACTTCCTACTGGCCTCAACCCCTATACAGAAGGGTTTCATACCATGAGCTTCTAACTGCAACAAATGGATTCAGTGTGAGCAACTTACTTGGCATTGGCAGTTTTGGCTCAGTTTATAGAGGAACATTCTCAGACGGAGTAGATGTGGCCATAAAGGTTTTGAATTTAGAAACAGAAGGGGCTTTTACAAGTTTTGATGTTGAATGTGAAATGCTAAGCAATATTCGTCACCGAAATCTTATCAGAATCATCAGTTGCTGCTCTCAAAATGATTTCAAAGCTCTTATACTGAATTACATGCCTAATGGGAGCCTGGAGAAGTGGTTGTATTCTCATAACTGTTCTTTGAACTTGCTGAAAAGGTTGGATATCATGATAGATGTTGCATCAGCTTTGGAGTATCTTCATCATGATTATGAAACACCTATTGTTCATTGTGACTTGAAGCCCAACAATATTTTACTAGATGATGACATGGTTGCACATGTTGCTGATTTTGGCATAGCAAAACTATTAGGCACAGGAGATTCTATGACTCAAACGATGACGCTAGCGACCATTGGTTATATGGCTCCAGGTGATGTACTTGCTAGTTTATGTTTCAACTTTATGTATATTGTGATTGTTGTTATCCTAAAGAATTTGTTTGATCATATATTGCAGAGTACGGAAGAGAAGGGATTGTCACTAGAAGAGGGGATGTGTATAGTTTTGGGATTGTATTGATGGAAACATTCACAAGAAGGAAGCCAACAGATGAAATGTTTGTTGGGGAGATGAGTTTAAAGCAATGGGTTGCAAACTCACTATTTGCAGATGCAATAGCTAAAGTTGTTGATACCAATCTACTTGGAACACAGGAAGATAATGATACTGTTAGGAAGGAGTGTTTAGCATCCATTATGCGATTGGCTCTTTCATGTTCTGCCGAATCATCAGAAGAGAGGTTAAATATGCAAGAGGCTCTAGCCACTCTTCAGAAAATCAAGGTCAAGTTTTTGAAGGACAGGGAAGGAAATGTGCTGTTGAACCGCCCTCTTATTCACAAGAGCTTTAATTGATCCATTCCAAAGCATGTAATTTCATGTCTTTAAGCTATTACAGGTACAACATTATAGGTAACCCTTAACTAAAGAAGTACTGGATATTTGTATTCAAAGTTTAAACACATGCAAAAATGGTAAAGGGAATGAAATAAAGGGAACAGAAACTCAAACCTGCCATGGCCTTCCTTCCTAGTGATGCTGCAAATCTCCGGCGTGTCGTTCATCGTGACGGCTAGTCAGGCTTAGTCATTTGTTATTGAACTTGGGCCAGGGGCCAGAAACCAGAATAGAAGCAGAGGCGCCCGACTAGGTTTGTTGGGCTAGAAAACCAATCACTAGGCCCAAAAATCAAAGCAAGTGGTAAATTTTTTAGAGTTCAAGACCACTTTATTGCCAATACCTTTTGTAAAATCACCATCAAGATGTAGAACTGTGGGGTGTTTGTCCACTGCATTTATATAGCAGCCTCAAAGACTTCTTTATGTTGACCCTTTGTACAAACTACAAACTTGTGTATTGGAATACCGAATACCCAACTATTCACTGTATTATATTGCTTAACCTTTTTTCGTTGATAGTTAGACCAACAAAAAATACTTAGTTGGGCAATAAATCAATAATGCTGGTGAACCATGTTTTGTAAACCGTCTAGACCTTACATTTGTGACACGATCACGTAATTTAATAAAATATTTTAATCATTCGTTGTATATATCACATAAGTTGACACGTATGTAGTTTATTAAAATGCGGTTCACCTAACTTTACTTCGAAATAATAACAACAATGAAAGCAAGCTAATGACTAATAACAAATTGGTGATTCATGAGATTTGATTCGGTGATTTCAGCCCATATATATAAAACTAAAAAAGTTGGCCGCGCGTTGCTGCGGCTGCGGGATTTGGTACCGCAACAGGCTCTAATTTTGTTTTTTTTTGTCAAGGTAGGGACTAATATAGTCATCAACTTATTGTTAAGTTTACTGTGAGAATGCATTGTGATTTTCTTGTTTCAAGTATCTGCTCCATAATTACAAAATTGATTACAAAATATTGCTAGTATTATGATAACAGCAGGGCATCCACATTGTTTATCGAAAATAGGGAGATGCCTATCAGCAAAGATATATATTGGCTACATGGTATCGTTCTAGCAACTACTGTCTTTGTTTTTAGAGATCAATATCTATACTAAAGTCTAAAATATAGAAGCTGATTAGGTTCTTGCTTCAGCTTGAGAAGCTTGATCCATCCATGTACATGAATGATATGTTTTGGCAGAATGTTTTGATGTTTTCTTTTCGACAACGATGCTCTCGCATGAGCAAAATTGTGGCTTGATCATTTCCATCCTTGATCAGAAACATAACCCTGTAGCTGTGATGCCTGCGAAAAAATGAACTGCAGTTTTCCTCTACATATACACAAAACAGATATAGTGAGGCTAACTAAAATCTATATGCTGAATACTATTTTAAATACACAAATTACTATTGTTCGATTGATTGAATAACACACGGGGCATATCATATTGCGAAAGACTTGAGAAAAGTTTCGTAAAATACATCCCAGAAATTATCTTCTCAAAGATCTGTAGAACAAAACAAAAGCCCTGGTCAAATCTAGATCAAACTAAACCATCTACCATAAGTCAAACATGAAGAGCCTGATCATATTGTGTAAGGGGAAGGTGTGATGAACGAAAGTTACCCACTCCATGTTGATGACCTATTCATGAAAGTAAAAATGATTTGCTCTGCTCGTGGACAGAATGTAACCATGGCACCAGGCACCAACATAAAATTTCCTTTCCCAGAAGGTAAGGGCTATTGAGAGACTATAGTGAATAATCTTTATCAGCTGAATACTAAATAATCTAAAAATGCTAAAGCAGCTAAAAGTGTCCATGATTAAAAAGATGCATTAAAACTGAAAGTGATAGAAAAGATGCACGAATCATAAATTAAGCTGAATCAATTTGAGAGACTATAGTAAATCATCTTTATCAGCTGAAATGATGAGGTGCCTTAATAATATTAGTATTACATCTTTTGAAACCAATAGGCAACTTCTTGCTTATACTAACAAACTAATGAGCAACGAATTCGGAATGCAAAAATGATATATGGTGACAATTATACTTGTTCTTCAGAGACATCTTCTTGCTTTGTTCTCTGCAAAATCCAATCAACCCACAGTTCCACACAAATGAACCCAGAATACACGTAAAACTCAACTTTAAGAACCAAAACTCATATCCCATAATGGCCTCCCAGCACTGTATCAAACCCACAACACCTTAAAAATCAAAACTTTAGCAGAAAAATTAAAACTATGAAATTACAAATGGGAACCGAAATCTTACACAAACTTGTAGCAGAGAAGGGAAAATCCCACCGGATCGCAAAAGGCGGTCATTCTTACATTCATGGTATTGCTCATCCCACGGGAAACATTGGTTATCATGCCCCAAATTTGATCCCTAAACAAAATCCAAAAGCCCACAATCAAAATCCAAATCCCTAAAAAATCAATAGCGTACAAAATCAAAACGGCAACCTACCTCCTGTTCTTCAATTTACAAACCCGAAATCCCGAAAAGGACGGGTCATTCAAACACTGGAACAACTCTTTCACTGATGAAGAGGAGCCTGATGATTCTGAGAGAACGGAAATTCCTGAATTGGGAACTGACCGAAACGGAGGAAAGAATTAAGGAAGCGGTGGATTAGAGAAGGAAGAGAGAGGAAAAAGAAGGGCCGGGGTTAGGAAATCAGGGAGGGCATATCCTATATTAAACCGACCAAAAACAACAAACACCCCGAGCCAAATTTTTCAGGGGTCTGACTCAGACCGTCTGAGGAAGCTGAAATTTGACAGAATTTACCTTGAGGAACTTCAATTCTTTACCTGGGCCACTCTTAAGGGGTGTATTGTATATGGAATTAGTGGAAGTTTTAAAGAAATTTATGGAATTTAAAAGTCTAGGTGTATTCAATACAGATTTTTAAAAGTCCATCAAAGTCTGGGTGTACTCAACTAGATTTTAAAAAATCATTATGAATTCCACCAAAATTCAGGGGTATTCAATTAAGACTTTTTAAAATGAATAGAAGTTTAGATGTATTCAAAATATCATTCATACTTATAGAATTAATAATTCATGGATAATTGTGAACTTTGTAATGTAAATTACACACACCAAACTCCAATATTTTTCCATCCACTAGAACAAAGATTTGGAAAAGTCTACGACAGACTTTCTCTTTACATGTGAATATGTTGATCCTACAATACATCATCTTTTTTTTTTTTTTTATAATATTTTGTGCTATCAATGTTCTATTCTACCTATTCTTTTCAATGTTTTTTTAATGTTAATATTTTGTTGTATTTCAATTGTAATGCTTGGAACCCTCGATAATCTAAATATTATCTACTAACTCTTGATATTAGAACCACATGATCATATATTATTATATTGGCGTACATGAATTAAACTTGTGAACATCTAATGTCTCACTTTATAATATGTGTTTTTGGTTTACGTACTATGCGTGTTGTTAAGTTAATATAATTTTTTTTGTTACCTATGTTTATGTATTTCAATCAAATATTATAAAGGTATGCATCGAAATTAGATAGATGAACACTCAACTTATAATCGGTGTCATTATGTGTTTGTCATTGCATCTTTATTTTTTGTTCATTTCCTATAACTCTGTAAGTATTAAGAAATCTACATAAGTCATTCATATGAAATCTGTAGATTTCAGAAATCAGTGAAAGTCTGTGATTAAAAATCGATGGTTTTAAGAAATCAGTGAAAGTCTATGAACTTTTTAAAGAGTCTGTAGACTTTTCAAAAAGTCAATTGATTAAAATAAGTCTGTATGAATCCAAATGCAATACACCCACTTAGCTAGTAAACTAGAAACTTAACCCAAACTAATCAAACTTGGAAATTGAAACTACAGTATCTAGAAAATATGACAAGCCTTCCCACACACCAATCATAATCAGCCTGCAAGAGGATTGAGCACCTGCCCCATGAACAAAACTGTTCCCGTCCTGTTTTCCCTTATGAGAAACATGGAGGGGTGATCAGCCACAAATTCTTCTATCTCTTTAGGCTTAGGGGGCGAACCCATGCTACAATATACTTGAGCACAAGTAGCTGCTGCCGCTGTGGTGCCATTTTCATCAACATCTATTACAGATTCGTGAAATATCGCCATTGAATCACAACCATCCCCCATCCCTATTTTTTTCAGAACATCCGAAGCTTCAAACCCAGATGATATCTTAAACTTAGGAATCAAGAATTTCTTCACCCTAACCCAAGTAAAACTCTCAAATTTAAGATTAAGATGGCGGTCCAGAAACCCGGACTCGGAACAAACTCTCTCAGCCAGAGCCGGTAGCCCATCTCTTGCATCAGGAAGTAGCCACAACATAGAGAAAGATCGAGGGTCGTGTTTATATGTCCCATTGTCAAAGTCCTCCAGAGCACAGTCCCTGTAATGAAGACTTTAAAGTCGTCAAAGACAGCGATAAAGTGTTCATGGCTACTAGTCATGTAAGGCACTCCCTTCACTGACTCTCCGTTCAGAAGATAAAACTTAAGGTCTTCCGACTTTGGTGGTTTATAGAAGTAACCGTCGTTCCAAGTTGCCTTGAAATACAAGGCATTTGCGAATATGAGACCCGTGGCACTGTGGACTGAGCCAGGAGGAAGAATCTCAGGGGTAAGTCCTCTGGTCTCTTTCTCAACCCATGAGTTCACTTGGATTCTCACCTTTTCCGGATCGGTTTTGAAATCAACTTCGTTTAGAGCCGCCTTGTATAAATCCAACAAAACTTTTTTGTATGATTCCTCAAGAGGAGTATACTCGTCGACCCAGAGACCGTTTGTGAAGTTCAAACGTGGTCCGCCTCTGCTTGGTGTGTCGGCCAAAACGGACGTGACAAGATTGTAGGCTAGGGAGTTGAGGTCGTCGATGGACTTTGAGTTGAGAAAAGAAACGAAGTGGGGATTGTTTGTGCGGGCGGCGATTAAGCTGAGAACGATGTGGATGGATAGAGGGGAGTAGATCATGTTCTTGCCCTTGAACTCAGAATCAAGGAGTTGTTTTGCTATCTTGAGGGCCACATCGGTTTGGTGGCTGATGGGTGTTTGGAAGGCTTCGAGATATTTGTAATCCATTGTTGGTGCTTGTCAAGGTGAAAGGAGAGGAGTGTAAAGGTCGTATTTATAAAGAATGAAACTGCTAGGGTTCCATAAGGTTTAGGATTTCGTATAGGATTTCTAACTAGGTCTTTTTTTTTGGTTAAGGATTCGGTTTTAATTGATTTTAGCATTTGTTATTGTAATTCACAATATGAGAATTGTTCACTCAGTCAGCGACAGACCCAGACCAAAAACAATGTGCAACTTTACCTTTGATGTAAATCAAAGAGTAAAAGTTATAAATGGTCCTTGTGGTTTGAGGTCATGGCTATGTTTGCCCCTGTGGTTTAAAATGTTTAATTTCAGTCCTCATGGTTTATATATCGGTTAATTTTGATCACATTATAACATTATTTCTAACACCATTAAAGAGGTTATCACATGACGGTCGCATGTCTTCGTCCGTTACGTTTCTTTTATTTTCATTTTCTATTTTTCTAAATGTCACTACCAGAAGAAAGGCTTTAGCCGACGAAAATAAAAAACCA
>NC_020493.1:7537358-7553654 GCF_000184155.1 Fragaria vesca subsp. vesca | reverse complement strand
ATTTTTTTGTTACCTATGTTTCTGTATTTCAATCAAATATTATAAAGGTATGCATCGAAATTAGATAGATGAACACTCAACTTATAATCGGTGTCATTATGTGTTTGTCATTGCATCTTTATTTTTTGTTCATTTCCTATAACTCTGTAAGTATTAAGAAATCTACATAAGTCATTCATATGAAATCTGTAGATTTCAGAAATCAGTGAAAGTCTGTGATTAAAAATCGATGGTTTTAAGAAATCAGTGAAAGTCTATGAACTTTTTAAAGAGTCTGTAGACTTTTCAAAAAGTCAATTGATTAAAATAAGTCTGTATGAATCCAAATGCAATACACCCCCCTTAGTTTTGCAGGCTACTCTCAGTTTTTCTCTGTGTTTCTGGAAGACGCGAGAGCTATATATCTTGGAGGCTGAGAGGTCGAACAGGTGGAAATATCCCAGAGAGAAAATTATAGGCCTAAAATTGAGGCCCAACACTGTTAAAACTGTTCATGAACAGTAATACAAAGAATAGATATATAGTTAAATTGGTGTAAACTGTAGAACATGTAGAAATGTAAACAACTAATAACAAATAAATAGAGTAGATATCGTTCACCACTATTCTGGAGGGAAATGATTTTTTCATACATATTTTCATTAAGAAAAACAGTGATACAAGGATGATTAACAACTGAAGATTTAATCATGTGATGATTGCACCCAAATAGAAAATTTACTGCTTTTATCTTAGCAAAATAGAACATGAAATTCCCAGTAATATTAGGGTTCTCAAGAATGTGGGTTATTGAAAGTAGGGGTGGCAATTTGGACTCTGGCGATACCAACCAACCATGTACCAACCGTATCAAATAAATTGGTATGCCAAGTAGTTGGTAACCGAGTTTTCGGTTCAGTAGTACCGTACCAAGTTTTAGAAGTTGGTTGGTACATGGTACAGATTTTTTCAAAATACAGTATACCATGTACCAACTGAGTTATATTAAAAATAATAAAAAATAATTAAAACTATTAATCTAAGCCGTTGATCTGTGGATGAGTGGATCTAACCCTAATCCTTAGTTGAACTAAGTTAGTTCCTTACAGAATAGACTCACAGAGAGTCACTCTCGCGCTCGCCTCTCTCGACTTATCTCTCGACTTCGCAGCACCCCCGCGGCTCCGTCACCTCAACTTCGCAGCACCTCCGCGGCTCTGCCACCTCGACTCAGCTTCTCACCACCTCGCCTCTCTCGCTGTCGACTCAGTAGCACCTGAGCTTCTTCCTTCTGCTTCGTTCGGTTTCCATTTGTGTTTTTCATTGTTGATTTCATATTCCGCTTGCAGTTCAAGGTGAAATCAAATACTGCAGCAAGGATTACGGTATGATTTGGAACTCAGATATTTGGGCTTCTTTGTTCTTATTCGATTCTTGATCTTCATATTCAAGTAACAATGAAAGTTTTCATATTTTGTTTTGGGAATTGGTTTTTGTTTGCTGGGTTTGTCGATTGGCATACATATTTAATCCATAAAACAAGTTTGATTGCATATGTCCACTTATGCATTACACAAATTAAGCACTGGGTTTGTGTTTTATGGGTTTACTCCTCAATTTCAATTTCAGTCTGCTCTCGGAAATTCTTTTTGACCCTTCTGATCAAGATTTACAATCAAGCTGCTGGTTGTATTCTTGGTATATCAACTCTGAAAAAGGTAACTCTCTCAACTCCATTCCATTTTCCTTTCTTTTTTTCTTTTTTTTTATGCCAAATGATATGATCTTGAAACCTAGGAGTTCTATGTGACATTCATTAGTCTGATAGCAGTAATTTCAACTCAAATTCAGTTTTTAATTAATGGAATGTTTAATATTCTGTTTGAATTTACATATCAGACAGCTGTATTGGGATGAATTAAGGCATTAAGCCTAGGATTGAAGAGTTGGTTTATAACTCGCAATAGCTTTATTTGTTAATGTCATGATATTGATGCACAAACATATAATTGGTCGAAGCTTCAACATCTGTTGCTATCCATAGTTAATGTAATTGTCAGATTTGTACACAGGCTTCTCTATTTACCTTTTTTATATTTTGTCGTGGTTTCTAATGGAAAGTTTGAGACCGCTTTTACAATGGTGATAGTTGCAGTCATTGATTATAATTTATGACTGTTATCTATCAATCTATGTGTTGATTGTGTTCTATGCTCTGTGTTCTCACATTATGGTAGAGAACCCTTACAATCTCATCTGATCTGAAACACTGTGATAAAGGTTAGAGAGAATGAGAGAGAAGAAGAAGAGGGTAAGGTTTGAATGAGGAGATAGATAGAGAGATAGACTGCATTAACTAGTCTTTCTTGCATTAAGTTGTTGGTTTGGTTTTTCTTCTTCTATAATGAGTATAATCAATGATGTTGAGCTATTTGTGTTTGTACAATTTGTGCTATCTATAATATAATCAATGATTTGTGTTGTGTTTCGCATAGGCTATGTCGCAGAGTGGTTGTATAGGTAATTCAAGCTCAACACCATCATTTCCATCTGTTGCAAATGAGGAGATGACTGCCGGTTTACATGCTTCACCATCAACAACGTCTCTGCCACCTCTGCCAGCAACACCATCTTTTTAGCTTTTGTCCAAGGCTTTGAGGCAACAAGAAACACACCTAGTAACACCTCTGTTCAGACTGGTGTTTAGCAGTCTAGCACTCTCCCGGCCTCACAGCATCAATCTTTCCCTGCTAATCTGGACTTTTGTGTTTTCATTAGACATGTGTTGTTTAATTTTCTGTATAAGACTTTGGACGTTGTTGGCTTGTTGCATTTGAACTTTTGAAGTTTTGATCTTGCTTGTTTATGCATTTGAAATTATATGATGTGTGAAACTTTGAATGTGTTTGAACTTTGAATAGTTTTATAATTGATAGAAGTTTGGTACAGGCCCAAAAAACAGGATTTAAATGGGCTGAGCCTTTCAGTTTGTTGGGCCTCAATTTAAACTTGGTAGAGGCCCAATACCAACCGTACCAATCGAGTACCAACCGTACCAACTAAGTTGGTATACCAACTTTGACGGTTGGTTTTGGTACAAGATTTTGCCTACCAATCTTAAGTTGGTTGGTACATGGTATTGGAAAATAGAGTTGGTATACCTACCAATGTCAGCCCTAATTGAAAGGCCTAGGACCGTCGGTGGTCAACGATAAACAGTGTATCTTAGATTATGGTCAAACTGGAAAATGTCTATCACTACTGTATATATAGCCTGGCTGGTCTATTTCTGAACTCTGCAGGCTTCTGCTACTGGTATAGTGCATGGACTGTAGCTTAATCACATGGTCCAGACAGCACCACTTGTCACAATCAGAAGCTGTGTTTTCTGGGCTTTTGTGATCAGAAAACGAAGAAGTGGGACAAAATGGTGAAGCCCTTTAGCACCAGGCCTTTGGATATTATGAGACATGCTGTAACTTCCTTTGGGGGGTAAACATCTGAGGCTGTTACTTTATAGCTTGATGGTGAAAATTAGCCACTGATTTTCATTTCTGGCTTCATTACCCAAAATCCAGAAGATGCCAAATGGTCCTATATGCATATCATAAGATTGGAAACTTATTTCAGGAATGCCAGTCAAAATAAAAGCAAATTATATAAGCCTTTGGATGAAGGAGAATCCAAAGTCTACTATGAATAATTGAATACCATTCACTGCAGAGAGCAATCACTCTCTATTGTGAATGCGTGCATATATGGTTGAAATGCCACAAGGTTTTGGACCTGTTTGGTCATAAAATTATATTATACAAAAGGATTTACACCTGAAACTAGCTAGCTTGGCTGATCACCAATCTATTAAAGAACCAACTTCTCTTTGGATGACTTGTGAGTTAGAGAAGTTGAATTAATCAGCACAGAAGAAGTCACATTTGCATACAAGGGAGAGAAGTTGAATTAATCAGCACATTTGCATACAAGGGAGAGAAGTTAGTCGCTCCTGTCGATAACATTGCTCTTGTACACTATGTTGTAACAAATTAACGAAATTCCTGTAAGATTTAAACACAAATAATATGATAATATCTTAGCTAGGAAATAAGAATGAAGATAAAAAAACAAAAGAAAAATAAGAAAATTTAGTAATAAATAGATTTCTAGATTTTATAAGGAAAACTTATTGAGTTGAGGCGTGCAAATTGCCTTGTCCTAAAAGAATGACTCGTCCCCTACTCAACATGGTTGAATGATATACTAAAAAACATACTGAAACTAAGAGAAGATTGCCACAGCCAAGGTGTTTCATAACCATGATGAAGATACTCCAACGAATAACAGATACTGAAATTAAGCTACATAAGTTGAATTAATCAGCACTCATCAGTCATCAACACAGAACAAGTCATAGCATGCAAACGGCAGCAGTGGTAATATAAAACAAATATATAAGAGAGAGCACATGCTTAATAAAATCCTTACCGAGTCATGAACAAGAACTTATGACGTTAATGATCGCATAATCAGTCTTTTCTTTTCGTTTTCTTCCCGGATTTCAGCCTCAGCGACATTTGCATAGAACATGATCTTGAGCAAGTGGTCAGCCACGTACTATTACTACTATATATCCCCTTAGAGTTGCAGTATAAATTAACAGTTCCACACCTTTGATTTGCATATCTCCATACTTGGTCCAGCCACTTATATTTACATAATGGAGAGAAGAACTTGGTTCTTCCTGGTGCACTACTGTTGTTGTATGGCAGCTATTTTAACCATGGCAGCACAAACCAACATCAACACAGACCAGTCTGCTCTGCTTGCTCTCAAACCCCGTATCACCAGTGACCATCACAACATGATCTTCACCAACTGGTCAACCACCACTCCCGTTTGCAACTGGGTTGGCATCACTTGTGGTGCACGCCATCATCGAGTTACACACTTGAATATCTCTTACTTTGGTCTAGCAGGCACCGTTCCTCCGGAGCTAGGCAACCTATCATTCCTTGTTGATCTGGACTTCACTAATAACAGCTTCTACGGTTCCTTGCCCCAGGAATTGGCTCGTTTACAGCGACTGAAGTTTATTAACATGGGAAACAACGTGTTTACGGGAATCATTCCATCATGGTTTGGGTCCTTGGCCAAACTTCAAGCCCTTTATCTGTATGGTAATAAATTTTCGGGTTCCATACCAGCGGCCATCTTCAACTTATCTGCACTGCAGATAATTGATCTGAGGTATAACCAACTCTCAGGTACGAACTACATATAAACTACCAACAAATTATCTGGCACCTTAACTAGCTTGTCAGATCATTATGTATACTTGAGCACTCGATCCAGATTACCAGATAGCTTGTTCAGGCGTATAATATACGTGTGCTAGCTGCTATTTAAAATTATTAATTACAGGTAGCATACCTAGAGAAATTGGAAACCTAACAGAGCTGAAGGAGATATACCTTGACAGCAATAAGTTCAAAGGTACGTGTATGACTCACATCGATATATATGTTTTGTTCAATTAAACGGATAGTTAAGCACATGCATGTGATATGAAAGTTCTGTAGAATCCTGTGAAATAGATAGCAGGGATGATTCAGTTTGATAATTTTCAGAAATTCCAAATGAGATTGGCGCTTTGATTCAACTGGAAATGTTGTCCGTGAAGCACAATGCCTTAAACGGGCCTATTCCTATAACTGTGTTCAACATGTCTTCTTTGGTTATCTTGGATTTCTATGGAAACAATTTGAGTGGTAATCTTCCGGACAATATATGTCAGCATCTGCCGAGCATTCAAGGGTTGTATTTGGGTTACAATCAGCTTGACGGTCCCCTTCCATCCAAATGGTCGCAATGCAAACAATTGCTTTCAGTACTATCGGCGACGAACAATTTTAGCGGAAGAATACCAACCAGTATTGGCAACTTAACCCAGATAAAGACGATTGACTTTAGCTACAACAGTTTGACAGGTACATTGACATCAATTCATATATATTCCAAGTGATTAGAAATAATAATTTAAGAGCTACGTACTTAGCTAATAGCTAGTTATCAAATGAAACTTAGTGTGTGCTGACAGTAATTACATCTGGCAGGTACTATACCCGATGAGATTGGTCATCTGCCAAATTTAGAGGTATTAAGTCTCGGTATCAATAATCTCAATGGCATCATCCCATCCTCAATCTTCAATATGTCCACAATAACAGTAATATCGCTTCCTAACAATCAGCTCTCAGGCACTTTTCCAGCAAACATAGGCACTGCGCTTCCAAACCTACAAATCCTCTTCTTAGGAGAAAACAAACTGAGTGGAGTATTCCCCAAATCCATCTCCAATGCTTCTCAGCTCATTGCCATTAGCATAGGCGCTAACTTATTTTCTGGCTTTATTCCTAGCACGATATGTGCCCTAACAAAACTTCAGCGGCTTAAATTACTTATTAATAACTTCACCATTGATAGTTCGACTCCAGAAGTAAATGTTCTCTCATGTTTGGCAAATCTCAGAAATTTGAGAGAAGTAGCCTTGTCAAGAAATCCATTAAATGCCATGTTTCCGGTTTCCATTAGGAATCTCTCTACATCACTTCAAAAAGTTTATTTATATAACAGCAACATGAGAGGTGAGATCCCCAGTGATATAGGCAATTTGAGCAGCTTGACAGTCTTTGCTTTGGGTACGAATCAATTGAGTGGATCAATTCCCACATCAATGGGAAGAGTACAGAATCTCCAAGCTTTGGATTTATCTTATAACAAATTGCAAGGACATATCCCGGGTGAACTTTGTCAACTACAATCCCTAGCTATCCTAGACTTGAGTGGTAACCAACTCTCTAGTTCTATACCTTCTTGCTTGGGTCAGCTTGTCACCTCACTAAGAGTTCTATCAGTAGAGTTAAATTTGTTGAATTCCACAATACCAGCTACCTTGTGGGGGCTTACAGATATCTTGCAATTAAGCTTGTCGTCCAATTTTCTAACTGGAACACTCTCAGAAAGTGTTGGCAATTTAAAAGCTGCCACAGATATAGACTTATCAAACAACCAATTGTCTGGTATTATACCAAACAACTTTGGAAGCCTACAGAATTTGGTCAATCTCTCTTTGGCAAATAATAAACTAGAAGGTCCAATTCCTAGTTCACTTGGCAATGCGCTAAGCCTGGAACGACTGGATTTATCCAAGAATAATTTGTATGGAGTGATTCCAAAGTCTCTTGAAGAGCTCTCCTATCTCAAATATATGAATGTGTCTTTCAACAAACTCCGAGGTGAAATTCCAACCGGTGGACCTTTTAGAGTTTTGTCTGCTCAATCATTTGTATCGAACCATGGACTCTGTGGTGCATCCCGATTTCAAGTTCCAGCATGCAAAAGGAAATCTCGTAGATCTATTTTGATATATGTCATTCTGGGGATCTTGTCAGCAATATTTCTAGTGACATCCATTTGGATAGTGATCTTACGAAGAAAGAAGAATGTGAAAGCTGCGACAGATACTAGCTTAACTCAATTTCAATTGAGAAGAGTTTCATACCTAGAACTTCAAAGTGCCACAAATGGGTTCAACGAAAGCAACTTACTCGGCACTGGGGGTTTTGGTACTGTATACAAAGGGACACTGTCGGATGGTTTAGATGTTGCCATCAAGGTTTTTAACTTGACTTTGGAAGGGGCTTCCACAAGTTTTGAGGCTGAATGTGAGATGCTAAGCAATATTCGTCACCGAAATCTTGCCAAAGGCATCAGTTGCTGCAGTCAAATTGATTTCAAAGCTCTTGTACTGAATTACATGTCTAATGACAGCCTTGACAAGTGCTTGTATTCTCAGAACATTTTCTTGAACATCCTGCAAAGGTTGACCATAATGATAGATGTCGCGTCAGCATTGGAGTATCTTCATCATGGTTATGAAACACCTATTGTCCATTGTGATTTGAAGCCCAGCAACATATTACTAGATGATGATTTGTGTGCACATGTTGCTGATTTTGGCATTGCAAAGCTCTTGGGTGGAGGAGATTCTATGACTCAAACCATGACCCTAGCGACAATTGGGTATATGGCTCCAGGTGATGTACTATTGTTAGTTTATCTTTCAACTTTATGTATACCGTTACTGTTGTTATATATCCTAAAGAATTTGTTTGATCATATATTGCAGAGTACGGAAGAGAAGGGATTGTCACTAGAAGAGGGGATGTGTATAGTTTTGGGATTGTATTGATGGAAACATTCACAAGAAGGAAGCCAACAGATGAAATGTTTGTTGGGGAGATGAGTTTAAAGCAATGGGTTGCAAACTCACTATCTGCAGATGCGATAGCTGAAGCTGTTGATACCAATTTACTTGGGACAGAGGAAGATCATGATACTGTTAAGGAGTGTTTAGCATCCATTTTGCGATTGGCTCTTTCATGTTCTGCCGAATCATCAGAGGAGAGGGTAAATATGCAAGAGGCTCTAGCCAGTCTTAAGAAAATCAAGGTCAAGTTTTTGAAGGACACTGAAGGAAATGTGCTGTTGAACCGGTCCTCTTATTAACAAGAGCTTTTATTGATCCATTATTCCAAAGCATGTAATATCAATTCCTTAATCTATTGCCGTTTTAGAAGGGAGTGGAACTCGATCAAATCAAGATTAAGTTTAGAAGGACCGTTTCGAAATACAATGCAGATGTGTGATATTTGAATTAATCCTTGAAGGATTTTAGAGAGCACAAGTGATTCATGATATCTGATTCAGTGATTTCAGTCCATCTAAATGGTGTAAACTGTAGAACTTGTATAAAATGTAAACAAGTAAACAACTGATAACAAATAAACAGAGTTGATATGAATCAAACCTGATTTGGTGCCTTCAGATCATCATAATCCTGATTCCACTAATCCTTGGCCAGAACTGAGGCATAGCCATTCTGGGTTTCAGAGACAGACAGAGGTCATTGATGGGTTTCTTTGTTCTGTTCTAGATTCTAAAATGATGCTTCATTGAAAAGAAATAACTGAAAAGGGCCATCAGCAGAAAACAAAATAGTGACAGAGGCAGCCCAAATAGGCTGGGCCTAGAGTACAATAAATTACAGAACAGTACAGTCCTGTACAACATTGTTAGATTTTTTTTACAAGTTTGGTTTGTGTTAAAGCTTGTGGCTTTGTTTGTAATTGGCTTTGCCTCTCTTGGTTACCTGAAACAAAGATTCCGACTTTGAAATATTACTGAGAATTGGATAATTACTATGCTAATTTTGTTGCTTTAATTAAATTGTGTCACATATGAGTCTACTTTCTGTGATGTGATAGATCTCGCAAATTTCACAATATGTTCTAAGAGTTGATTGTTTTTTTTGGGTGAATAAGAGTTGAGTTGGTAGGATGTAGTTGTTCTATTCTTGTGTGTCACGTATTTGTTAATATTTAATTCTTGGTCTGCAAGTTTGTTGCTAGGTGGTGCTGAGTTTTCATTTTTTTCGCTTGCATTTTACTCGTTTGCACAACTCTTGTTTCATATTCAACTACTTCGTAGCTTCACTTTGAATCCTTCATACCTTGAATGTTGCTGCTTCGACCCTATTCTTTTTATTTATTTGAATCTTCTGCTTCCATTTCGTATTCTGGGTGTCAATGTCTGCCACCAAATTTGAAGCTGCTTTACTTCGTCCAATGGGTTGGCGGGTCAGTTTTAGAAACAGAAAATTTCATAGATATAAAGGGTGCGGTTCAAGCTTCAATAGTGACCCTTCTGCATTGGATTCATTCTTGGGCGAAGTTTCTTGAACGTTTCAGAAACTAGAAATGGTATAATTGAAGTTTTGTTGAAAGATCGATAGACTACAATGGGAAAGCAAGGGAGTAAGGAATATGATCCTTCTAATGTTGGGAGGAGAATGTCAGGTGGAGATTACAGTTTGAGTTCCAAAATGTTGTGGCTTCATGGTCTTCAAAGTCATGATTTTCATGTTCTACGAAATGATTCCATGAAGTATAGTTCTTGTAAGGGAAGCTTTGTGGGGAAAAAGCATCTGTGGCTCCGGAAAGATGTGAAGTCAGTCGTTTTTGTGTTTGTTTTGATGAGTTTCCTTATCCTGCTTGATTCTTTTCTGGTGTCCTTTTTCGATTCCATGATTCTTCAGAACGGTTCCACTGTAAGAAAATCTCCGGGACTTAAGGTATGAGAAATTATAATTGTTGACACAGCATTTCCATGTCAGAATACTAATAACATCCTGCAATTGTTTGTCAAAGGAGGAGGAAAGGGATGCCTACATTATGAAAGAAAAATCACCAGTTCAGATGTATGATCGCCTTCTAAAACTGGCATCCATATCCCTTGCTAAGGTTTGCTAACTTGCTTCATAACTTGCATGCATACTATTGGATTTTTGTGTTTCTCCTCAACCAAGTTGTTTGCTTTAGAAAGAGTTCAAGCAAGAGTCATCAACCTTATGGGAAGAACCAAATAGGAGTCAAGTTGCTGCATGGAAACCTTGTGCAGATAGAAAAGTTGCCAAAAGCCTAGGTATTTGGCTATTCTGAAGTTCAAATTTATAGGCTGATAAGGTATTTATATGAAAGCTTCGTCCTGTTACTTAGCCGTTTGTTTTGTATGCAGGAATATATAAGAAAAGTAATGGCTATATACTAATCAGTGCAAATGGCGGTCTCAATCAACAACGAGTTGCTGTATGTATTCAGTAATTGATGCTGGTAATGATCATGCAATGCATACTAATGAGTCTGAGTAGGCTATTTGATTGCTTACAGATTTGCAATGCTGTTGCTGTGGCATCTCTTCTGAATGCTACTCTTGTTATTCCAAGATTTCTTTACAGCAATGTGTGGAATGATCCGAGGTTTGAGATCATATCTCATCAACTTTAACTTTGTTAATGATCTCATTTGGTGGTGCTAAGCAAGTCTATGTTTTATATATTGTTGGTGCAGCCAATTTGGTGATATTTACCAAGAAGAATACTTTATAGATGTAATGAAGGATGAAGTAGACATTGTCAAGGAGCTCCCTTCTCATTTGGCATCACTAGACCTTGAAGCAATTGGTAGCCTTGTATGTTCTTCTCCTCTTTGGTAACACAGATATCCAAAACAATTCTTGAAGCCTTACTTATATCTTTACCAGATTACTGATGCAGACCTTGTGAAGGAGGCTAAACCGACTGATTATGTTAGAACAGTGCTTCCTATTCTCTTAAAAAATGGAGTTGTTCACTTCCTGGGATATGGGAATCGACTAGGCTTTGATCCATTGCCTTCTGAGCTTCAGGTACTTGGAATTTGACTATAAGGAAATTAATGTGTCTTTATCATGCAATAATTCATGTTCCAATATATTGCAGAGACTAAGATGCAAATGCAACTTCCATGCCTTGAAATTCGTTCCTGAAATCCAACATGTTGGTTCTTTGTTGGTTAGAAGGATAAGAAAATACGATGCTGCACTGAGTGTGCTGGACAAACAACTTCTTGGAAACTTCATGCACAGCATTGACTCAAAACGGCATGATGCTGCAGCAAGAGGCCCGTTCAAATATCTTGCTCTACACTTGAGATTCGAGATTGACATGGTAGCCTACTCGCTCTGTGATTTTGGAGGTGGAGAAAGTGAGAGAAATGAACTTCAAGCATACAGAGAAATCCATTTTCCTCTGCTCATCGAGCGCTTGAAGAACTCAAAGTATAATGTCCTATATGGCTTTTCCAGTTATGATTTCTTTAACTATGTGCAATTAGTGGAGAATTTGAGTTTAACTGATACATATACAATGTAGGTCTGTTTCTCAAAGTGAGTTAAGAAAGTTGGGAAAATGTCCATTGACACCGGAAGAAGCAGCTCTAGTACTTGCTGGTTTAGGTTTTAAGCATAGAACTTACATATACCTAGCTGGATCTCAAATATATGGTGGAAACTCAAGGATGAATTCCTTCACCAACCTCTATCCTAATTTGGTCACAAAGGAAACTCTCCTCACACCAAGAGAACTTGCACCTTTTCAAAACTTCTCTTCCAAGGTAAGTCAGCAATGGCAGTTTGTTGCAATTAAAAATTACAATATACACTTCATAGTGGTTTAGATGATTTTCTGGTGCAGTTAGCAGCATTAGACTTCATTGCCTGTGCAACTTCTGATGTTTTCGCTATGACTGACTCGGGGAGCCAATTATCCTCCCTGGTATCTGGATTTCGAACCTATTATGGTGGTGGTAGTGCTCCTACCCTACGGCCTAACAAGAAGAGGCTAGCTGCAATTTTGTCTGAGAATAGTACCATGGGCTGGAATAGTTTTGAAGACAGAGTTAAGAAGATGATTGAGGAAGGTCAAAGGGTACATGTAAGGAGGTTTGGTCGAAGCATATATCGACAGCCAAGATGCCCGCAGTGCATGTGTAAATCCTACCTTTGATTTTCATTAAACATTCTAACATTCATTTTTTATGTCATGATTCTTTTATTAGCAGCTGCAACAGTTCTTCTTTTCTGTTGCCCTTCCACATTTGTGTGCATGTTTGTTCAACATTCATGACTTGGTCTTTGAACAAACTATATATCTTTTTAGCCCTGCTTGTTGCAAACCTTAAACTGTCAGCTTTGCCACAAGGGCATAACTATTCCAAACTAGGATGAATCATATATGCTGAATAAACTTTGACATGGAAAAAATCAATTAAATTTATTGGATTAAACCCAAATAATCCGAGTCAAGATATACTAATAAATATAAATAAAACAGAGTGAAGCAGAAGCAATCTGTTTTCATTTCCCTGCCTGCAGTACTAACATATAATCATGGTTTCATTTTTACTTCACTGTGTTCCTGATAAATCTAATCCCTATCTGGAAATGATGTTTTTCCTCTAAACATCTTTTCTGGCAATCAACCACCAAACCACTAATGCTATCACTTTAAGATGGAGGGAAGAATCGATTAAGGTTGAAGGGGAGAGTGTAAAACTCCTCATTTCGGCTGTCCCCTTTGAATGCCCGAAATTTGGCCCACCATGGCATTCCTCTGTCTCTTGCACTTTCCTTGTACTCGAGTGTGTTATCTAAGAAGACGGCGACAAGCAAGGCCACAGTTGGAGATGATGAGAAGATGGTATTCAGATAATCGTTGAACTGCACAACATCAAGAAAACAGAAATGTAGATGTGAAAAATGAATGATGTTGGCTCAAAATTATGTTGGCTCAAAATTAGTGATACTATGATTCACCTTTGGCAAAACTTTTCATGATATAGGAAAAGATACTGAGGTTAGGATTGGGGAACTTACCCATCCAGCTTTTGTGTGAGCAGGAGCATGATGAGCCATTATACTGTATTCCCTGAAATACTCCGGCACAGACAAACCCAAAAACAAGGATACGCCAACAATAAAGAGGTTTCTCATTGAGTTCATGTTTGTGAATTGCAAGAAGGATAGCCCCACCGAAGCTGAGAACATTAATAGATCACAATTAGTTGGTTGTAAGAGGTTGAAAAGATGCTTACTAAAATCTAAATGTGCAAATGAAAACAGATGCTCACCAACAAAACCAAACAATACACAATATGCAGCAGCAAATATGGGGAAGGGTATTGATGCAAAGAGCGCCCCAAATTTTCCTGCCAGATGAACGATGCAAGTTAGATAGTTGAAAGACAGAGTAGAAGAGTGTCATATTAACCAACAGAAGACATTTATGAGCAAAGTATCATGCAGGACTAACCCAGCATGGAGAAGAATATCATAAAACCAGCTGAGATTTGAATAACCCTGCGGCTGCCAACACGAGTGCTACCAAGAAGCCCCACATTTTCTCTGTAGTTATTTCAGATAATATTAGTTTGGTCCATTGTTAAGTGAGATAAGAAAGAACAAGGAATATGAATACTTACACGGAGACTGTTGAGCCTGTCAATGTTCCAAATAGTCCATTAAGAAGAATTCCTATCCCCTGCCATCCGATACCACGGCTAAGAACATGAGCTGGAGGTGGTGTAGCACTTGCTAGACGTGATGCAGCCTTGTATGCTCCAGTTGACTATCGAAGTAAGCATAAGTATTACTTTTACTGGTATTAGCTATGTTAGACTGAAACTGTAAGTTAGTATGAGTTGTACCTCAATCAATGAAACTAGAACAGCAGCCATCATACCGAAAGAGTGACCAGCACTAAAGGTAGGGGCACCCCACTGAAGAGGATATGGTATTTTTATCCTGTTTTTAGGAGGAGAATGTTAAACAAATGCATTACTCTGGTGCAAATATTTCTGACACTTTCGAATGTACATACAGAAGCATTTGAGTGGTTGAATATTTCAATCATGCTTTTGTAGAGTCAAATATTGGAGTTAAACAATAACCCTAACTATAAGATTATTATGTCCTTATAGAATTGCTATTTCGACAGGCTATTAAAGGTAAGCATTGTGAAACCAATGAGAAAAAAACTAGTTGTGGTAATTGGTACTAACCATGGAGCAGAGGAAATGAGGTTGGCCCTGTCAGTTCGGCAGCTGAATTCGGTAGCTTCTGGGCGGTGTCTGTATGCGCCACTGGCTGTCAAGAGGTGTGCATATGCCCATATCACTGTGATTGATATAATAAGTGCAAATCTCTCTAGCACCGGTATCTGTTTTAGATGGAAGTTCTTCAAGTACTGTCCACAACAACATACAGAACCAGGATAAGTAAGTAATAGATTTCTCTTCAATATGAACAAGTATACTGATAACCGCTAAACAAAATCATTAGTATTACCTGAGAGAAAGCTACAAATAGGATAAGCATTGGAATGCCAATTTCAACACATCTCCCAACCTGAAAGACATCGAGTGTAAGGAGAGGATATTGAAAATATTGAGTGCAAGTACTCCACAATGCTATTAAGAGTGAGTGGGACAATTAACTATTGAAACTTATGGGATAGTTACCAATGGGAAGCCTCTATCAAACATGCCGAAACCCACCAATGCAATAACAGGAACCATTCCAAGTGGACTGAAGAACCTACAACGTAGAAAGATGGACACCCTCATTGATTTTTCTAGTGATAAAAGAAAATTTACCAAAACTTCTTTGATTGAGTAACAATATTTGTTACCTGGAACAGATGGCCCAAATTTGACTGTATCCCAGAATAATCTGTATGCTTGATGATACAATCAAGGCACCTTGGACTGCTCTCATGGTGTTCAGAAACCTCTAGAAATATATGAAATGCCATTAGCTTTTCTCCAAGGAATAACAAACAAAATGTACTCCCAACTCCCAAGTTTCATAAACAATCAAATGACAAAACTTATTCCAAAATGGGGCCATGAAAGAATCCCAACCAAGTAAATTGGTGTCTTCAAGTAATATAACAAGGACTTAACAATCTTCAAGAATATAATAATTGTTGAAAACATGTGATCTTCTATCATTTTGTGTTCAATGAGGCCAATTATCAAACAGGTCACAAACTTATAATAGTGAACCAAAACAAAGCTAATCCCGAAGTGAGATAGAAAAACTGAACTCACAGTATGAGGATCGATAATAGTTTCCAATGAAGAATCCTGAATGATGGATATGATCGGAACCATGAACGCATAAGACCCTCCAATCACAGTTGGCAATCTTGTTCCAAACAATGTCTGCAGAAGTGTATTGATTCCTTCAATGAAAAGCAGAGTCTGTATCACTCTCACTTTGTCACCCTGATCAATCAAGTCAAAAACAAGAGCCAAATTCATCAAAGGATCATAAACTCGAACCCAAAAGATAGCCATTTCAATCTGAGAATGAGAAAACTCACATCAGTGCCACCCATCAAAGGCACAAGAAATGATGGGATCATCACAGCAGTTCCCAAGGCCAAAATGTAGTGCTGGAAACCCAAAGCAATTGCCTCCCCTGTTTCCACATAAAAAAAAGACTCAAACTTTTCAGGCTTTGAACAAAACCCAGATAGAGAATACCATAAACCAATCAAACAATTGAGATTCTGGGTCCAAATTAACATCAAAGACACAAACTTTACATACCCCAAGACGGGTTTGAGTCAATGCAATACTCCAATCCCTGAAGCTGGTCCATTGGTGGATGGCTTATCTCTTCTGCTTTAGCTGGAGGAGCTGCCATAGCTCTAGATTATGTTGAACACTGAACCTTGTGTTTGGTCTAAATGAATCTAAGGCTTAGAGAGGCACCGATGAAAGTAATGTGAAAGCAGAAAGGGAAAAGCTGAGGGAGAAAAACAGAGAGAGAGAGAGAGAGAGAGAGAGAGAGAGAGAGAGAGAGAGAGAGAGAAGAATA
>NC_020493.1:7532078-7537338 GCF_000184155.1 Fragaria vesca subsp. vesca | reverse complement strand
GAGAGAGAGAGAGTGAGAAACAATGTGTGCTGCACTTGGCGCCCACTATGAAGCTAAACTCTCGAGCTGCTTTTTCTTCCGTTTCGAGTTTGGTGAGTTTTATATGGGAGGACTTGGCTTTTTCACCTGGACAAAAGTTCCGTTGGCTCGGCGATTCCCGAACTGCCCTTTAAGGAACTTCCAAACTGGATGTTACCGTTGCCTGCCAACACTGTTCCCACTGAATTTTACAACCCCATTTCTTAATTGCTTTTTGAAATCTCATTGGCTAAAAATGGTAATACATTGAATAAGGGTTTCACAAGGATTGGTTGTTTTGAATGAAACGTCTTGGTTTTGTACCTTTTGGAAATCTGATTCTTCTGTCATAGGAAGGAGAGAAAGTTGAGAGATGAGCTAGGGTGGGAGTTATGAAAGAAGGATTAGCAGTTATGAACTTATTTCTTCTTTTATAAAGCGCATACTTGTACATAGTATAATTTCGTGTCTACTTTGTGTATGTTTCGTTCGTAATGTTTAACAATGAAGTATGTGATGATGAGTTCTAACCAAAGTAGACCAATGGGACTATGAGACATTCGATCATCGGTACTTGTCAGCCGAGGTGTTGAACACCACAGCTTCGGAGGATCAAACCAATCTTCAATTAAAAGTGTGATTATGTATTATGAGTTCATCATTATCTGTCAGTTTAAGTGTCGAACATTTATAAATCTAGATGAATATATATAAAAATTGTAACGTAAAACAACACGTCTTTACAATTATTGTCGAGTTGCATGAATTTAAATCATCAAAACTTTTAAAATATGTTTTTGTGCGTAGAAGAGTAGGATCAATATGAAAATCATGTTATACCTAGCCTACACACAAATGTGGACCTCCAAACATAAATGGTAACACTAAATCACCAATATATCAAAACTGGTACCAACTACTTCTTCATTGAGAAGCAAGTACCAACCTTTGAGTGTTGCAAACGACATGATCCCGACTTCACCTTGCTCTAGATTCATATAAAGAAAGAAAAAACGACCAAGCCCCAAATGAAATCATCCCAACCTATTTTTATAACAAGAAACAATCCTATGATTGTTCTTTGTTCAAGTAAATAATTACACTGCTTTATTCCTTCGTTTGAGGGTCGTTTAAGATCGAGGTAAATTCCAAAACCAGTGGTACTGGATGATAGATTTTCTATGTGTTAAAATAAAGAGTATCTGACTAGACCAGGGCTCCCAAACGTGTGTGTGTGCTGGAATCTCTAACGTCTATATTTGTATGCCAAGACAAGCAGCCTGGAAATAGGAGCCCAGAATCTGCCATTTTTCTGCAACAGTGTGTATAATTATATATAGCTTGAGCTTTCGCTTTTATCTGGGGCAGTGATTGCAGCGTAATCCATGGCTATTTACTTCCCACCATCCGGACCAAACAAACCAACCAAATTGATTGTGACCCTGCAAAAAAATGGCAAAACATAACAACAAAATACAAAAACTTGGAGAAGATAGGAAAACCATCACAAGTCTCTATCATTCATACATTGCATGCAGTAGAGAAGATATAATCTGGGTTGAGTGGGATATATATCCATGGATGACAATAACGAAGAATTACCGGTATTAATTTCTCGTGGCTTTTTTTTTTTTTTTCCTAGAAGTTTAATCTCTGTATTTAAGTAACAAAGAATACTATACACACTCACGAACTCTCATGTGGTTAATTTCCAGATTCATGCTGGCTGACATAGTGATACAAATAGTTGTGTTCTTCTTCCATTATTGATCATGAAGATAAATAAGTAAAATCTTACTGGATGAGTATACAGTACATATCTGATATACTCATCTCTCCACAATGTCTAAAAGCCATTTTACCGAAAATCAGAAAGAAACATGAGTAAGGAGTCATTTCAGACACCCTTAAACGGAGTCAACAATCTTATATCAACTATTTGCTACATCAATTATCATTTAATGTAAGCGAGAATTACCTCTACCTCGATGTACAAGTAATATTTCATATATTTATAGTTTTCAAGAAACTATCTAAAAGATGTTCATAGTCATAACCCTAGAGGAGACACCAATCCATGTAATATGGCATATAATATGGTAACAATGGAAAGGAGAATCAAATTAACCTAACCCCATCCACATCCCCATCCCCCTATCATGTATAAGTTTAATGTCCAACCCTAGTGACCAAAAGGAATTACTTATAATATTAAGATCCTTTTCCTCCTCCATAGTCCATGCTAAAAGGGTTTCTTAGCCAAGACAATATCCATTCATAGTGGCAATTGACAGAAGCCAAAAAGCTCACTTTAATCGACTTGTTCTTTCTTGTTTTCTTTTGGGGTAAGATTCATATATAACATGTTAACATATGCATGCATTGCTTCTTCTCTTCAAATTATATGAATAGATATGTGTGCAAAATACGTAAGAGTTTTCACTTTTATGAACAGGGACAAACCTAGAGAGGACCCATCTGGATCCCACAGACATGCTGCAGAAATAGTATTAATCTGCAGATGCAAAGGAAATCCTACATGATAAGATAAGTAATTTCACAAAGAACAGATGATTAGTGCATCCTGATCCAAGCAAACAATAATCCTCTGCATAATGAAAGTTAAGGTCACGTTATCATGGGACGCTATAAAGAAAAATTGCTTCTTTTGATAAGAGTACTGGTGGAAGCATGGATGATTTTGTCTAAAGACCACTTTTGCCTTTCGCCATGATCAAGTATTACATCGGACTTGGATCCTCTCCTAGAATTTTTGCTCATTTGGATGTGTTTAATCGGCTAACTTTGTCTTGTATATTTTACTTCTTACTCAAGTACCCCATGAGTCTATAACGCATAGACTAGAAGTCGACCCGAGAGTAGAAATGAAGTTTGTTTGGAAATGGAATGAGAAGGAAGCATTTGACTACAGCATAACGTGATTTGGGAAATACCAGTTGAGGGAAAATGATGTTCATTCAAAGCAGATAGCCAATGGAGGGTGTGGTGGATATGGAGGTCGGACTGGTCACTGCTTTCTTTGTGTTGCATTATCTTACGGTAAAGGAATCCTTTCGGCTAGAAGATGGAATGTACATGTAAAGAAAGTGATTTTGACATCATATAAGCAAGAGATAGGGTGATATATATGTGAATCCACAAAACAATCCAGACGGATCACTTTCCGTGTAGGTTACTTTACCTTTGTTGACGTTAAAACTGTCATCCCATCATCATCCAACTAATCAACATTTGTTCAGGTCAGTTGATCTGACATCAAGTTAGAAGCAAACCTTTACTATTGCAGCGCAGAGTGTAACCCAGCTTGTAACAAAACAAAACCCTTCTGCAATCTGTATTCAAATACATGTCCCTGATATCATGTTAGACAAGTTTACATACCGAGTTAACACTAACACTGAATGAATCCAAAGTGAGATATGATGATAGCCTTTGATAGAAGACCAAGAGTCAAAAAGTTAAAGCTAAAAACGATGAAAGCTGGATACCAAGAATTTCCTCCCCTTTTTCCACAGCATTATTAGGTTTTACTAAACTACTCTAGGGTCCTAGGAGATGGGATCCAAGAATAACTAGAATTGCATAAGTGAACTGGATTAAGAGCTACCAAGGTCAGTATTGATAGCTCAGTGCAAGATTTCTTGTCTACAGCATAACATGCTGGTTTTACAGATACATAAATGAACATAACGATAGCTCCTGAATTTTCTTGCAATCAAAATGCTAGATAGGCACATCAACTTGATTAGTAAATTGATCGAACCACTTGATCTCCCTCAATATGTAACAGCTATCAAGCATGTTCCCATTCTTGTCATATACATGTACAATTGATAATAGAAGTTACAAGACCAGCTGTATTGCCTCCAACTGAATGTTTTAAGAAAAGAACCGTCGCCTGGGCCATATTATCCACTTCAACTTTGAAATGGTGTTACATGTGTTTTACCAAGAAGAATTACAACGGCTCATGATCTTCTGTCTAACTTCCTTTCGCTAGATCTCTTCTCCTCCACCTCTCTTCGCTTCTGATGCCTGCCCCCAAATAAGAGAGAAGTTAGGCATTATGTAACTGAGAAACACATTTATTACAAAAATATACGAAATCGGGAAATGATTGCTAAACATCTCAAACAAATCTTCCTGATAGCTGAAGATATAAACATATTTAATTGATGGAAAAAGTGCACATCAAGAGTTGAGTTCTATAATCAACCCAAATGCAGTTCAGAGACACTGGGACTTAACACGTCTGTCATCACAAAATGAATACATGACTGGGACTTTACAATCACTTCAAAATGAAAAATATTTGCATGCTGCGTTGATGTTAATTTACATATACTGCTCTGAATTATTTCAGAAAGCGTCCTGAAACATCAGTTCTAATATGAGGAAGATGCTTCACTTAGGCACTTGGCTAAGAGAATTACATAAAAGAATAGAACTATCATTATACAGTACAATACATGTGCGAAATAGTATTGAATTTGGCAAATGAAACATACCCCAAAGTGTATCCACCAGCATTAGCAGAAGATAATAATGTTGCATGAGTCCCATCTATCTGAATGAAGAAAAATTATATAATAGTGAGTAATTTAATATCTTTACAATTCATCAGGAAATAAGAATGCATATGTGTTTGAATGAAACCTTATCCCACTTCGACTTCTTATTCTGTCTACCGTCTCGAGGGATGGTATCAGCAGCAGGTGGTAAGGGGTTTGACCCAGTAGCAGCCATGGTTATACCTACAACATGAATCAACCACATCAGAGAGTTATTGAAAAACTAGTTTCACCCTGCATCTGCACATGTCTGCAACTTAAACCTGAAGTACAGAAATTGATGTTAAATGGTTTCTAACCTGGAAGAGGTACGTTAAGTTTAGGTGCAGCACCTACTACTGTAGATTGTCTTCCACCAGAAACAAATTCAAGATTCTGACGATTCTTTTTTTCTTGACTAATCCTCTCCAGTTCACGTCTAGAATCAGCCTCTGTTTCCCAGAACACACAAAACATAAGATATATAGATACATATATATATAATATATAAGAAGGCGCAAAACACAAAAAAACATAAGATATATAGTTACGTATATATAATACAAGCAGGCCCAAAACACACAGATAATGAGTTATATAGATGCATATATATAACAAATGAGAGAGATAGAGAGAGAGAGAGAGAGAGAGAGAGAGAGAGAGTAGTGTGT
>NC_020493.1:7484598-7532058 GCF_000184155.1 Fragaria vesca subsp. vesca | reverse complement strand
TTTAGTAACAAAAGATTTAATCGAGATGAACAAGGGTTCATGATATATTAGGGCAGGCTGTTTTAGAACATTAAAATCTTACACATTCCATATTCAACTATAATTGGCTGAAGGAAAGCATGCTTAACATAATAGCAAAAACATATATATAGAAGAAGAAAAAAAGACACAGAGGGAGAGAGAAAGAGAGAGAGAGAGAGACTGTTCAAGGAGTTGTAAGTGACCTATTTCATCATAGTAGTCGCTTTTGTCGAATCCATGAGGGTCAAATACATCTTTATTGAAGCATGAACCTATCTGATCAATATCTTGATACCGCACTGCATGCAATAGAAAGTCTGGGTTCCTATAATCTTTCTTTTTCCGCACTTCTTCATTGAAGCTTTTCCCTGCTCTCTTTAATTCAAGGAACTTTTGAATCTTTCTCTGCAATAAGTAGGAATCAAAACTGAATGAGATACAAAACATTTCATGACATGTCAAAGAAACCAAACCATTATTCAAACATGATTAGATATATACCATACAGGAATGTCAATATGAGGCATCCGCAGGACCCTATGACCAATTTTTTTTTTTTTTTTTTGGAACTACAACTTAACAAAGGTGGTGAAAACTAAAAGAAATGTTAACATCAAAAACTGATGTAAAGGGGAATATCAAATGATATGTGCTTTTACAAACTCAAAACATACAAACACGGATTATTGTTGAGAGTGACCAATCCTTAACTCTCAACCCTGTCCCTTTTCTTATGATACTTCCAGTTTTTTTTTAATGTCATGGCTTTAAAAGGGTTCAAGGGAAATAAATATTAAACACCATACACCATTATGCATTAGGGTGACAATGAGACTAAGCCCATAACATATCCTTCAACTAAGGAATCATCTTATTCTCACAACATCTATTTATGAGAACACAGTCCATGCCACAATATTCAAACACAAAGGTTAATGTCCTAAAGTTTCAACATAGACGAACCATTTATGCAAGAGGACCCCATATCTTGACATCAGTAACAGAATAAAAGCATTGCAGAATTTTAAATACAGGTTTATAGAAGAAAATGTCACATTGATATGGTCTGATTTATCCTTTACAAACCTTGGAGCACTGGATGGACTTCATAAATAAAGCCTCAAGACAGCTCAGAGACACAAATGCAAATGTCACATACATCAGAGTGTGAAGCTAGAAAAACAACTTGAGACACAAGTTCGATCAGGTCAAACTTTATTTTCCTTATCGGAACCTTGTTTCAGACATCCATTGTGCAAATAGTGAACCATTAAATAAGAACTTACTTGCAGCTCCTCTGAGCACTTGATCTTTAAAGGTGGTGGAAGAAAATTATCTAATGGATCAACATCTTTCTTATCCTCCGCAACAGCCTCTGCAGTATTTCTACCATCTGATTCAAGCACAGTCTTATTCATCACATCAGATTGTGATGGCTCAGATATTTGAGGAGTTGCCCGAGGTGTCTTATCCTGTGAATCACCTGCAACAGATACCGCATCAATTTGCAGATACACAAAACAAAAGACCAGTACTTGGAGACACATAAACACTAATGCTCAGAAAACAACATTACCATTAGCAGACAAAATGCCTCCACCTCCGTCAATTTCACCATCCTGCAATCAAGCAAAAATCACAATATAAGTTCATCACGAAAACAATCAGACAGTAATCAAACGTCATACTAAACTCAGCCACCAATGTGCGAAATTTACGATGCTCAACAATAACGAACTCGAACATTTCCCACTTCAAATCCGAAAAATGAATACACGAGCTCAATTCTTAGCATTAGTAACTAATCAATTCACAAGAATATGTACACACTCGAATCTCATCAAGCCAAAAAGAGTATATACCTCAGGCTCAGGAGACATAGCAACTTCATCATGACCGTAGTCCACAAGCGTCCCTCTCCTACTCCTCTTCTCCGGCGCCACCGCCCGTTGCGGCGATCCCGTCGCCTGAGACAGTTGCTGTTCACTCCGGGACAAGTTCTCATCATCCGCACCGCTCGTTGCATTATCGTCGTTTCCAGAATCAACGGACGCCGGTGCATCCACATCCAGCATGGACGCGTCGCCGTGTTGTTCCCGCCGTTCTCCGTCGTCTCTATCTCCGCCGCGGTGTTCTTGATTTCCGTGCTCTTCAGCGTCGTCCATGTCGTCGTCCTCTTCTTCGTCGTCGTACATCGACAGCATCGCGATGCCTTCGAACTTTCTTGAGGCCATGGCGGGGTTTGACAGGAATTGAAAATCTAGGGTTTCAGGAGCGAATTGAGTTGTGACTGAAATTTGGACAGGTTTGATTGAGGTTGAAGATCGGAAATGTGAGGGTTTTGAAAATCTAGTAGGGCCTGAGGCCCAATCATCTGGACAAAATGATCAAATCAAATTTGACTGGACCTGCTTGAGAAATGAGCCCGAGTCTTTGGAAGCAGAACAGTAATGGGCCGGTAAGGTCCAATATGTTACAAATCATAAATTGATAGGATCAAATCATATTACAAGAGCTTGAAAGATGGGTGGGAATGGCAGATGTCTTGAGCAAAGTTATACAATGGAGGTTAAGGAAGGAAAGGAATCAAACTCTCTCTTTCAACAGAGAATAAATAGTTCCATACTTCCTTAGATCTCTCATTCCTACATATTTGCTAAAGACATTCTCTGTTTCCCATTCTTTCTTTCGCAGCCTTTGGAAAAAGTTCTAAACTTGATGCTGTGAGAGAGAAGAGAAAGTAGATGGGGGGAGAGGGAGGAGTAGCAGGAAGTTCTGGAATGGAGTTCTGGGAAAGAAGACCATGTTTTTTTTTTTTCCTCAAAGTAATTTGGGGAAAAAATCGGTTCTTTCCTAGTCCTTCCATTCCTAAATTTCCTGTCATACATCTCTTTCATGTCTTCTGTCGTTTGTCTATTTAGTTGTCGCATGGTGTTATTTGTCTTTACTACAACACGCTGCTTGAAGATGGATCTGTATTGTCGAATATTTGTAATATAGTTGTTTCTTCTTGCAGATCTCAACATATAATGAAGAAGCTTATTTTTATGATGAACAGTGGACTTTTTTTGAAGATGTTCAAAGGTCTAGACTTCAAAAGTGTTCCAATGTATAATGTGTTATGCAACTGTATAGTAATTGGTTGATGAAAGTTAATGACATGTCTCTTTCTCTTTACAAGTCCATAACTTCCTCTAAAGTTTCTGTTTTTTTCTTGCACTATCAAATACTTTGTGATGCTCAGTTGTGTTAATAATTGGAATCTTTCAACTTTGGTTTTTGAACTAAAACAAGCCAGGGATTAGCATACAACTAAGGAAATTCAGAATCTATGTATTGCAAATGTGGAAATAATGGAGAAAGCAGAGTTCTATTTGTAATGGTTCACAAAATGTGCACAACATTATATGGGGTATTGGGATTGATCTATGTTCACAAAACCTTGTCAATGATGTCATTGTCGGCCAGAGGCTCATTTTAATACCCATTTATAGCTCCAAGAGTTGAACTTAAGAGAGCAATGTTAATTAACCAAATCAACCAAGAGTTGCCATCCTCTCTTGATTTTGACCCATGTCTTCACTATCTGATAAAAAAGGAAGTGTAGATATTACTAAGAAAGCGGTTCTTGTCATTGCAGGATGCAGGCTCAAACAAAAACGGTATGCATATATATGTTACATCTGCGTTGGTATGTATTGCAATTTACAAATGCAGTAGAAGAAAATCAAAGTGAAAATTGCTATACCTATTGAAGACTAAATCAAAGCCCAAGATCATATAGGCTACAGAATGAAACCTGCAAAGCCTGGCTAAACAAGAGAACGGTTCAACACCACACCTCTGGTAGCGTCCTTAAAAAACTTGATCTTGATCTTGTTCAGTGTGACTAAAGCATCTTGCATATTCACCCTTTCTTCCGGTGATTCTGCTGAACATGCTAGAGCTAATCTCATTACGGATGACAAACACTCGCTCTTGTTCACAAAATCACGATCATCTGCTTCTGTCACTTGTAACTTGGCATCCACAACATCAAGTAATACTGAATTTGCAACCCATTGTTTCAAACTCATTTCCGCAACAAACATTTCATCCGTTGGCTTCTTTCCGGTGAATGTTTCCATCAATACAATACCAAAGCTGTATACATCCCCTCTTCTAGTAACTATTCCTTCCGTTCCATACTCTAAAACATACAGATGTTTAAAGTTATTTTTATTTTTATTTTTCAAATATAACAATTTTTTTTTGAAAACAACGAAATACACATTAATATTCTCAAAAATAAGAACAAGCCATGTAAAATGGAACATAAACTAGCCTTAGTTCTTTACCTGGCGCCATATATCCAATTGTGGCTTGAGTGATAGTTTGGGTCATGGAATCTCTTCCACACAAGAGTTTTGCAATGCCAAAGTCAGTAACATGTGCAGTCATATCCTCATCCAGTAGGATATTGCTGGGCTTCATGTCACAGTGAACAATTGGTGTTCCATAGCCATGATGAAGGTACTCCAATGCCGATGCAACATCTATCATAATACTCAATCTCTGCATGATGTTCAAACACAAGTTTTGAGAGTGCAACCACTTCTCAAGGCTCTCGTTAGGCATGTAGTTCAGTACCACGGCTTTGAAATCAAGTTGACTACAGCAACTAATGATCTTGATAAGATTTCGATGACGAATGTTGCTTAGCATTTCACACTCGATATCGAAACTCTTGAACGCCCCTTCTAGCTGTAAATTGAAAACCTTTATGGCCACATCTACCCCATCAGAAAATGTTCCTTTGTACACTAAGCCAAATCCACCAGTGCCAAGTAAGTTTCTTTCATCAAATGCATTTGTTGCTCTAACAAGTTCGAGGTGGGAAACTCTTCTCCATAACAGTTGAGGTAACAGTGCAGTCTCTTTTGCAGCTTCCACATTCTTTCTTCTACGTAGTATCACTATCCAAATGGAGGACACAATGAACATTGCTGACAATATCCCTAGGATAATGTACTTCAAAATGGATCTGCCTGTTGAATGTGCTTCCAATGTAATATTCTTGCATGCTGGGACATGGAATCGGGGTGCACCACACAGTTCCCCACTCGACACAAATGATTGAGCTGAGAAGTTTCGGAAAGGTCCACTTGTTGGGATTTCTCCTTGGAGTTTGTTGAAAGACAGATCCAAAATCTTGAGATATTTGAGCGATTCGAGTGATTTTGTTATCACACCAGACAGATTGTTTTTGGACAAGTCCAAAAGTACCAAGCTGAGGGATTTTCCAAGTGAACTAGGAATACGACCTTCCAAGTTGTTATCTTCCAAGCAGAGATTCTGCAACGTTTGTAGATTCCCAATGCTGCTCAGTATACGACCGTATAAGTAGTTGTCTGATAAATCTATAACTATGACAGCTTTTAATTTACCAACATCTTCTGAGAGAGATCCAGTTAGGTTATTGGCTGATAAGTTTAGAAACAAGATATATGTGAGTGCCCATAAAGTAGATGGTATTGTGGAATTCAACAAATTGGAATCTAAACTGAGATATCTTAGCGGTGAGAACTTGACCCAAACAAGAAGGTATAGAGCCATAAAGCTGGTTACCATACAAGTCTAAGTAACCAAGGGTTCGGAGTTGACAAAGTTCATCCGGGATGTGTCCTTGCAACTCGTTACCGCCTAAAATCAAACCCTGGATATTTCTCAGATTTCCTAGTGAGGTTGGAATTGATCCGCTCAATTTGTTGTTAAACATGGATAATTTGATCAAGCTGCTCAAGTTGCTTATATCATCAGGTATATTACCTTTCAAGTTGCAATTGTATAAATAAACATTCTGAAGTGATGTAGAGAGATTCCGAAAGGATGAAATAGGGAGGTAGGCATTTAATGGATTGCTTGAGAGGTGTAAAATTGTCAACCTTTTGAGATTTGCCAAGCAAGAAAGAACATTTACCTCTGGAGTACTAGTATCGAGAGTCAGATGATTCTCAAATAAGTCAAGCCACTCAAGGTTTGCTAAAGCACATAATGTGCTAGGAATAAAGCCCGAAAGAATGTTTTCTCCCAAGTCTAGGTGCGTGAGTTGAGAAGCATTGGAGATGGATTTGGGGATTACTCCGCCTAGATTATTTACTCCTACAAAAAACTTTTGTAGGTTTGGAAGGCCAAGACCTACATTTGTTGGGAGGCTACCTAAGAGCTGATTAAAACCTACACCTATTGCCATTACTGTGGACATGTTGCAGATTGTGGTTGGAATAAGCCCATTCAGATTATTAGAATCGAGGCCCAATTCCACTAAATGAAGACAACCGATCTCATACGGTATAGTACCTGCCCCCAATAATATATAGTCTCAGCTACAAAAATCGACACTTTTTTGTTCAACTTATTTAAAAGACAGACAAATAATCTCATATCGAAATGTGTAATGTTAAATTTTGATGGTATAAAGAAATAAATCAAGATGAATGCTACATGTACATGTCAACTTATTTGTCCCAAGATAAATCCTCTTTAACTGAGTTGCATTCCCAATATTGTTGGATATGCTTCCGCTGCAATTTACTAATTGAACAAGTTGTTTGCAATGCCAATATATGGATGGAAGTGGACGTTCAAGCTGGTTATCACCGAAATCCAAGTTTTGAATATAAGGAAGATTCTAGCACATATTGTCCGGAAGTCTATCCTTTAAGTAGTTTCCATATATAGTTAAAGTAGTCAAAGAAGACATGTTGAAGACAACCATAGGAACATTTCCTTCCAAGGCATTTTCTTGCACATGTAACTTCTCTAGTTGATGTAAAGAGCCAATCTCATTTGGAATTTCTGTCTATACAGGGCCCTTCCAATGAGGAATCCTTTTTTTTGTTTATTTTTAGGGATAGATCATTTGACGAACTTTTCGATCACAAAATCAAATCTCCACCGTTCAGTTCGTTGGGCTATATGAGTAGATCATTTCTACAAATTTTCAAAAAATTTGGTGATCGTTAAGTCATCCAAATGAGGGATTTATTTTTAATAATCTTGAACGGTATAGGTTTGACATAAGTGTTAAGTTTTTTGTTTTAATCTCAGCCATTCAAGCCCATTAAAAAATATATCCAATGGTGTGGACCTATCCCTAAAAATGACAAAAATAAGGATCCCTCATTAGAAGGCCCTGTCTATATATATATATATATATATATATATATATGAAAGGTAAATATCAAACCAATCCAAGATATGTTATATAAAACTGTACACCCCGTCATGAGAGCTAACTTACCTATGAAATTATTGTTATCAAGGTAAATCTCCTTCAGCGTTGTTAGATTTCCCATTTCTCTCGGTATACTACCTGTCCATATATAAATTGAAAAATAACTGGGACCAATGTTAAAGTCTCTCGGTATACTACCTGTCCATATATAAATTGAAAAATAACTGGGACCAATGTTAAAGTGTAAATGTGTAACTAATGGTCATAATATATGATCGACCTGATTATAATTCCAAATAATAAGAACCCGTCTGTACAACCCCAAATGATTTGTCTATAGGTATGTTAATTCGTACCTGAGAGTTGGTTATACCGCAAATCAATAACTTGCAGTGCAGATAAGTTGAAGATGGCTGCTGGTATGAAACCTGAAAATTTATTACCGTACAAAGACAAGATTTGAAGATTGAATAAAAACTCAAACCATGACGGAATGCTTCCAATAAACTTGTTGAATGTAAAACTAATGAACTTCAATCGCTGCAAACGAGCCAATTCCTTGGGTAAGGAACCGTGGAAACTGTTGTTTTTCAAGTTAATATAAACAAGAAATGATAGGTTGCCTAGCTGTGGAGGAATAGTTCCTTCGAGATCAAAGTAGGAGAGGTTCAAGGCGGTGGCTCTAAGGTGGCGTGCGCCACAGGTAACGCCAAACCAGTTGCAAACAGATGTGGTGGTTGACCAGTTGGTGAAGATCAAGTTATGAGGATCACTGGTGATATGGGCTTTGAGAGCAAGAAGAGCAGACTGGTCTGTGCTGATGTTGGTCTGCGCCGCTGCCATAGTTAAGCAGCTAGCCGCAATGCAACAACAGTAGACCATGAAGAACCAAGTTCTCTCCATACTGTGTAAATGCATGTAGTTTGCAGATATGGATGTGTAAAATGTGTGGAAATATATAGTACATTGAGAGACTGGAAAAAGAAGAAGAGAGATCGACATCCAAGACCTGCAACTTACAAAAGACGACGATAGTTAAGATTAAATTGTTTCCTTTCATGTGGCTGGAGCCTGGAGATCTGCACCACTAATCAGGGAGTATATTATAGCTAGTTGGATGTTAGTGCGACTGATGAGTGATTGAGAATGCAAGTTCATCTCAGACAAATAGAGAGATTGGAAATCATCAACAGTATATATATAGTCTTGCGTGCTCTGTGCGCCATGGCTTTTCAGCATGGTGTAACCTTGCTCACAAGACGATGAATTCGAAAGAGACTCCAGTACAGACTACAGACTTGACTATTACACAAAGATGGTCAATATATGTATGACTTATGAAGATGAATGGCAAAGCCCAATCCACTAGAATCATCAACATTTTTGAAGCCCAGAGACCATAAAGCCAGGCACGGAATGCTCCATGAGCTTGCTCTTTGGCCATCATTGTCTTCTTTTAAGCAAAATCCCAGACATCTTTTGCTTTTGTCAGTCTATCTTTCATTCTTTCTCGCTCGTTCCACACAGCTTATTATTATCTATCTATAGCCTTGCTTTGATTTGATTACAACTGGAAGCTGCATGCACACTTCCCAGGTTCCGAACGACTTTAGAAATATGTCGGCCTTCAAGTGATGCCTGGTCTGCTGGGCATGGATTGAATTCAAATCATATCACTGATAAGTACTTGACGTCTTGACGACGCCTCTTTTGTAGCTTTTTAGTTTCTACCTCTATATCTCTGAGATTTAGGGGCCTCACTTCAATGTTAATGTTCAAACTTATAAAGTTAGACAAGGACCTATTCTCACTTTGGCTTATAATTGAACACACGTACACGACATCATGCAGCATTTAGCTAGTAGCAAATGCAATCAATCAGTAAATGCAATGTGCAAAAAGAAAACAATTGCTATTAAGGATCAGTGTTTTAAATCAAACATTCGATCTCTTCTCATTTTCTGATTTATGTATATCTTTCACTCGAAAATTCACGACCATGTTTAAATCAAACTTTCTCAAAAATAAAAAGTAACTAATTACGTTCTCGTTGGTATTCCGGTTTATTTTCCGGTTGTGAGACATCGGCCGGTACACTTTCTTTCGAGATTATAGATGCGGACTCATGATGGTCTTGACCAAATAGTTGTTACAGATGAACTAATATTGCATAATACTCTATGTTTATAAAATAGAAATAAAGTAGATATATATTATCGTTTAAAATCTCATCATTGAAAAGAACACTGAAACATTATGAGACGTGCAGATTATGCTAAATCTCTGGCAAATCATATATCTGCAATAAAAGCATGTCTTATCAATCGTCCAATCGATTGCAATTTTTTCCATGGAAAATACTCCACAACTAGATCAGATTCAGTCATCTAGTTTGTCTGCAAATATTTGGTAGTTTATATCTCTGAGGAATATATGGTTCATTCTCCAGACAAATACAACTCCAAAACACCGATGATAAGAACCCAAACGTGTCAAGTGAATAAAACCAATAGCCAGCTCCAAATTAACATTCAGCCAATTGTCCATATATATAGTTGGAAGACATTTCCACCAGAAAACATTGCAGCTTGATCACGTTAACGACTTACTTGAGATAAATAATTGACATGCATAGTCATGGGCAACTCAAGGGTGGCATAGGAAGGCATCTCTATGTCAGTCTTCTTCCTTTTCCTTTGGATTTTCCTTTGGAAAAATCAAAACTAACCAGAAAAGCCACAATGATGAAGGAATAAAGGAGAAGATGGAAACAAAAAGAAAGAAGAAAAAAGGGCAGGAAAGAAAAATCTACTAAAGATAAAGGAGGTTGATGATGAGAACCCTTTCACAAGGGACAAGCAATTAGTGGAATTGTGGAGATTCTTTGCTCACCTAAAACCTCAACATCTCTCCCCACGAGTACCACACTTTCTTGGTCTTCTTCTTCTTCAATCAGCCCCACTCTCCTTTGTATCTCTAGATGTCTAGATCCACATGGTAGAAGTTCTAAAACCTTCTCTTTTTTTTGGTCGAAAAAAAGAAAATAAAGAAAAAGGGTTTTAGAACTTCTACCATGTCCCGGATATTAACCGATCAATCATAACAGCGATAATTTACTACATGATGATAAAAAGATTTAGACCATGTAAAATTGAATGATATGCTCTCTGATTTTTTCATCACAAAACGAAATTCTACAGAGGTAATCTAACATATACAACATCGTTTCTCGGCTAACGAGCGTTCCGATTACGAGAGACAACAAGATGTGGTCACATTCATCCTTGATTCTACACACATAAAAAGTGAAGAAAACATCGTTCCGAATCATGTCATGCTCTAAATTTTCAATAGCTAAATCTATAGTTGATAAATTTAACTGTTGAAAAATCAGAAGCATTACATAGTTCAAAACAAAATTTACCCAGTAAATACCATTCCATTTTCAAATACCACGTGATCTCTCGGCGCGTGGAGAAACATCACCTCCAATCAGCTCAGACCAAAACCCAAAGTGGCAGTGGAACTGGGATGTATGTCTTTGAGCAAACCCAGCACTTGTTGCATGCTGGGCCTTTTCCCAGGTGACTCCGCCGTACACAAGTACCCTACCCGGAGACTCTCCACCATTTCCCTCTCCAAATCCCCACCTTCCCTCAACCTCTCGTCCAGCGCGTCCACCCCACGCGCCTCCCTTACCGTCCTCCTCACCCACACCACAGTCTCCGCCGTCCCGGGCCGCCCCGTCAACAGCTCCATCAACACCACCCCAAAACAATACACGTCCGTCTCCGTCCCTCCGCCCACATCTCCATCTCTCATCCCGAAATTTCGCAACCCGAAATCTGCAATTCTCGGTTCGAAATTCGCCCCCAGCAAAATGTTGGAAGTCACAAGGTGGCCATGCACGACCGGCTTTGACCCCGCGTGGTGGAGATACGCCAGCCCACGCGCTATCCCAACCGCAATGCGGTGGCGCGTGAGCCATCCTTTCTTCTCGGGCGAGTAGGCCCCACTCTGGTCCCACGTGTCAGCACTCCAGTCTTCGACGTTGGGCTCCCCGGTTGGCAGCTCGTGCAGCCACCTATGCAAGTCGCCGTTCGCCATGAACTCGTACAACACCAGCTTCTCTTTCCCTGTGAAAAAACAAAACCATTGCGTGTAAAACACTCAGACGGTAACTTAAATCCCAACGTTCATTAAAAAAATCTTAATTTGTGTTCTTCAACAACAATCATCATAACCCTGTGCACTCTGTAGCACTGTTGGTTTTAGCTAGATTTACGTGACGATAATGGCAGACACAGACGACCAAACGTTAACGTTAACGTACGACCTCATAAAAGCACTCCCGTGCTGCCATTAATGTTTTTAGGTGAATTCAAACTTCAAATAACCAGACCGGAATACGGTGAAAGAGTACCTGCAATGCAGTAACCGGAGACAGGCAACAGGTTCGGATGTTTCAACTTGGACAAGGTTTCGAACATGTCCACGGCCTCGTCATGTCCGACGTCTCTGGCGTTTTCCAGGACCTTGATCGCCACGTGGAGCTCTCCGGGAAGCACGGCGGTGTAGACGGGCCCGCAGCGGCCCTCGGCAAGCTGGGAGTCTTTGCCGAAGTGTGACGTGGCGGCGATGAGGTCTTTGAAAGTGAGGTAGTTCATGAGCGGCTTCTCGAACATGACAACCTGCGCGGAAGTTGGCTCCTTGATGTCGGCGACCCAGGATGTCCCGGACTCTGTTTCGAACGAGAACGGGCCGGACTTCTCGACCCGGACCCGGTCGAGCTGGACCGGTTTGGAAATGGCCCATTTGTGTTTCTTAGCAAATTGCTTTCTTCTGTATCTGCAAGCTATGCAGATGGCTATGAAAGCAAGCACACATGTGGAGGCAGAAGTTAGGCTGATGATGATGATGAGAGTTCTTTTTGGTTTTGAAGATTTGGGTTTTTGAAGGGTGATGGGTTTTGGGAGGGGTTTAGGTTTTTGGATTGGGGATTTAAAATGTGGTTTTGGTGTGGATTTGGAATTGGAAGCATTGAAAGATGTAAGATTTAAAGCCTTCCCGGCATGAAAGAAAGCTGCTTTCCCAAATTTGTGGTAGTTATCTGAGCCGACTATGCCTGTGAAATTATTGAACGAAATGTTCAAGAATTTAAGGGGACTAATTGGGGGAAAATCCGAAGGGAAAGAACCGTTCATGGAGTTGTTGGAGACATCTAGGTGTGTCAATGTGTGAAGAACAGAGATGGGTTTGGAGCTGCCGGAGATTTTGCAGTTTGAAATGTCGAGGTGTTGGAGATTAGTGAGGTTGGCAAAACCAGAAGGGAGAGCTCCCAAGTTGTTGTGAGAAAGGTCGAGGATTTTGAGGTGGAGGAAACCGGAAAGCAGAACAGAGTTGGTGAACCTGTTGCTGGAGAGGTTGAGTTTCTGAACTGAAGAAAGTGAAGCGGTTTCGAAGCCGAAGCTGCCGCCGAACTTGTTCTTGGAGAGGTCGACTTGGAGTAAGGTTGGGAGAGACCAGAACCAACCTGGGACGGAGCCTTTGAGGGAGTTGTTTGACAGATCAAGGGTTTGAAGATGAGACATGTTTCTGAGGTACTTCCATGAGACTATGCCGCTGAGGTTTCGGGAATGGAGGTTGATTTGTGTGATGGGTGGGTTTGAGCAGTTGGGAGTACTTTGGTTTTGGAACCAAGAAAGATTGAAGCTTTGGACTGATCTGAAGGCCTTGAAGACTTGTTCTTGGTCTGTACTGTTGCATGTTGATGTAGATTCCACTAACGCAATCAGAATCAGAAGAAGCAGAAACCTAAAGAAGAAGAAGAAGATGATGAATCTCATTTTTGTGAAACAGGTTTTTTTTTCCAAGCTCTGTTGGGCTCTGGTTTTGTTTTATATACTTGGTTAAGGTTGGGTGGGTTTGAAAGAGGAGTGAGTGAAGTGGGAGAGGTTAATGGCGTTAACTTTAACGGCGGAAGATGACGGAGGAGTGAAGGACAAGGGAAATTTAGGGTTGGTTGACTACTGAGTTTCTGAGATCTTGAAAATCAACAGTGATTGAGAAGTTGCTTTCAAAATGAGAAACTTACAAGGTTTGCTTGTCAACCTGTTCCTCTTTGTTTCTGGTATCGAGTTTGGGTAACTTTGTTGTACTGGTTGGACTGATTTAGCTCCACCTAGCTCTACAAGGTAAAAATATGAGGTCAATATTTGGGTTCATTACAAGAATACAGAAGAAGAAAAAGACCCAACCTGGGTCCTCAAAATTAGCATAAAATTAGAAAAGAAACAAAAGAATTTTGAATTTCTTGGTTATGAAGCTATGAAGTATGAACAAAGAAAACAGATTTACTTATGGTATTTGGTTTACCTAATATTCCAAATGACCCACTATAATCATAATTATAGACCATTTACAATCTGGTTTATAAGGTCCAGTTGTTGATTTAGAATTAAGAAGATTTGTTACTTCTACTGTGCAGAAATGGTAAAGAACTAAAGATTAATAGTGGTTGTCAAACGTAAAAGACTAACATTTTCAAGTTCATAGCTTAGTTTGCTTTAGATCAGCTTCTTGCTAAATATTAGACTGTTCTAGCTTCTGCAAATGTTGAAAATGGAGATGACAGGACAATATATCAATCTCTATTTGGAAGCTTATGAAATCTATTCCTTGTTTTTATGTGTAATTTGTTTCTGTTTACTCATTTGCGTTACATGTGTTATTTTGTTTTTGGTTCAGCTTCTATTGTCCTAAAGTATTCAATGTTTATGTCCTCATCCAGATGTTTTTGTTTGCCAATATCTTAAAATGAGCTTATTAAAATATCTTTGGCATATTTGATCCATGGTTATGAATTATAATCAGTGTTTGATATGTTTCTGTTGTATGGGATGAAGCAAAATGGTGACAGTGTTTTATGGTCTGGTTTATAAAAAACTGTTGCTAAGTGGGAAGATAATGGTTTTCTTACACCCTCTCCAAAGCAGGATTTTGATTCCAATGCTTCTTTCATTGATCTTTGTAGGGGTTCTGAAACATGAAGCTCAATTATAAGCTATAACAAATCATGACAGAATTAATTAACTTAATCCTCAGATAATTGAACTACTCATTCATGTTTTTCATCTTTTCGACAAAAGCAAACCAACTTTGATTATTTTTTGTAGTGCTACACAGACACTGGTGATGGGGAGGTGTGAAACTTAGAATCTTAGATTGAATATATCTTAGAGGAAGACAGACATTTTTGCTTGACAGCAAATTCACATTTACATCATGATTTATAATATGAATTGCATAACCCTAGTCACATTCCCCCTCTGACCTTAAATCTCATGTCAAAGAGGTGTTGTTTTTGTTGAAGTAATTGCAAGTATGGAACTTTATAACTACTTCTGGATCATGTGAACTAGTTCCACTAGCTCTTCAGTCCACACAGGTCTAACATAAAGTTAAATGAGAGTGTTAGACTCCATGGACATAGTCACATAGATATCTCATTGTGTCTGCTCCACTTAGGTAACTGGTATCTCTTGAGGAAGTTTCGCCAAGCTGCTCCACCTATTGGCAACTAGGTCGCCATAACCTGTTTTTGTCTCGAAGGTCATACATTATCGTTAAAAGTTAGGTACATTTTCAATCACCGTACTTGACAAAATGTTACTGTAAACTCATGTTTTTCTGCTCGTTATATTGTACCGATATTGTTCGTAACTTAATCATGTTCAGTACTGCATTCATAAAATGTGCCGGAGTTATTGCTATGCAGTACTGCATCAGAGATTTTTCAGGTCTCATAATAAATTCCTATGAATTTTGGAGGGGAGGCAAGCAACTTGATCCACTTATCAGTAGTTGCAAATATGGAAATTGGGTACATCTGGTCAATTGTTTTCACCTACTCTGTCATGTGTCATGTGATCTTTGTCTCAATTCAACTAGCATTTTCTTCTATTCTCAGTATGATATATTCAATTTGAATCCCTTTGGAGGTTAAAGTTTAACTTGTTCATCTAAAGGCAATTACCTAATCCACAAAACTCCAAACTACACCTTCCAATGGGAATGACACCCAAGCATCTGGAAATATAAAAATGCAACTGAGATTTGGGAAATATTCTAAACAAAAGTAAAACAGACCACACTCTAAGGTCTAACCTTAATCAATCTTTTCCCCCTTTTCAATTTTCATTATACTGCCATTTTAGTGAGGACTCTTAAGTTGAGGACTAGTTAAAAACTTTTCGGTTTATAGTTTAAAAAACTCATTTTTCAATCACATTTTGACATCTCATCCGTTTAGTTTTTAAGTTTATGAGTAGATTATTTCTACAAATTTTCAGCCAAATTGGTGTTCGTTAAGATAACAAACTAGATCAAATTAATGGACGAACTAAATCTGTCAAATATGAACCGTTCAAGTTCATAATTGATAAATCACACTTATGAATGTCTTAACAATTTTCAATATAGCTGAAAATTTAGAGAAATGATCTACTAATAAATATCTATAAACTGAACGGTCAAGATGTAGATATAAGATCGAAAGATGGGATAAACCGAAAAGTCATCAACTTAAGAGTCTTCATTAGAAAAGCTTCCTTGTTTGTGATTTATAATTCTAGTCAAGATAATACAAATCCCTTGTTAAATTCCTGTATGTGTATATTCATGGCCCATTAGCCCATATGGCCATATGGATTTGAGATCCATGGCCCAACCAAATCATCTATCTTGATCCGCAAGTCACAAAGCACACATAAACCTTCTCATTCCCCCTATAAATATGCATAAACCGTAATCACACTCACTCTGAAACCCTAAGAACAAGTTAAATCCAATAGCAAAGAGAAAACAAATACCAATGGAAGACAATAATCAGTTGAAGTTAGACTTGGAAGAGCTCCGCCACCTCCAGAGCATTGCACAACGCCGTCGGATCATCAGCCTTCTCAACATTCTCTCCAAAAACCCCCGTCTCTTCTCTGATATTCTCAACTCCGAGAAGAAGTTTCCGCCACCTCCACAATCTTCTCAAAGGAAAGTGTCCAAGTCCTCCGCCGTGAGCAAAATTTCCGCCACAAAAGAAGTTGCCGCCTCCACCACCACCCCCACCAAGCAACTAGAGAATCAGCGGCCGCGGCACCGGGAGGTAATGTCATCCGCGTGGCGGCCAAAAGAGGAGAAGAAGGCAGATGAGTATCAAGTTCCGAATTCCGAAAGGTTTTATGTTTCAATGAAAATCCCTAATTATGTACATGAGTATGAAGGCTGCATTAGCAAAGGGAAACAACATGAGAAAGTAACTGTATCATTGGCAGGTAGTATTCTTACATTTTTCTAACCAATGGAGACAAAAATTCTACTACTTTTTTAATTTCGTTCTGTTATTTTGATATGAATAATTTGTCTATCTCATGGAATTAGGAAAAATTGCCCACAAAATACAAAGATACAACTCCTCGAACCTTTTCTTCTATGATTTAGAAGGTGGTGGTTCTAAAGTCCAAATTGTGGCTGAAGCAAGGTATTCAATTTTTGGAACCCTACTCTGTTTTGAATATTCCATATCTTCTGCTCACATCTTATAGATTCAAGAACTGACTGTACTAATATGTTGTTGACTGCCACTCATTGGAAATTATGGACTGGTAGAATTACCCTTGCTTATTATGTATATGCAACTTTTTGATGTAATTCAGTTTTATCTTTCTATTTTCTGCTGAGTCCTGACCATAAGTATTGCTCTTTTCATGCAGCAATTCAGAATTGGCTGAATCTGAATTTTCTAGGCTCCATTCTTGCGTGATGCCTGGTGATTTGGTTGGGGTAGTCGGGTTTCCAGGTTTGTCAATTGCTTTTTACCTTTGCTATATGATATCCCCAATCTAATTGAGGGTTGTAAATTGGATATGTTAACTAGTGTTCTGAAATATACAAATTTCCCCTCCTTTGTTGATAGGAAAAACTACTAGGGGGGACCTGAGCCTTTTTGCAAGATCATTTGTACCCTTATCAAAGCAAAGGCAGACAAGTTTGAATATCAATTTGAGAAAATTTCCCAGCCATGAAACACCCGATGAATCGTTTGCTTAAGGTAACTTCCCTGGCATACAAAATTCTTGTTTCTACGGGTTTTTGATCATGGTTGCAGGGACATACTATTAGCCGGTATGATCAAGTAGAAGAAATAAAGGCAAAAACAAGCTACACGGTTCCAAATGATGGTGCCTATAGAAAACAAGGGAACAGATGATTCTGCCCACTATTGTTGGCCTGGAGTCGGCTGCTTTTACCATCAACTCTGTGTAGTATCTGATATGACAGATTATATATGCTTCTTATAGTGTATAATTTGATGTTCTTGTATTAATACCAGAGATTATGAAATTACTATTTGACTGGTATGACAATTCCAATTGTTACAGATAAACTAGTAATTTAGAGAGCTTCTTCCTGTCTTACATATGCACAGATTCTTTTAGTTTCCAAAGAAGCTCCTGAGGTTCATAAACACTACATATTGGATCAAAAAACACATCATCCTTCAGCAAAAAAAAGTAAAACTTCAACCCGAAAGCCACACCAAACCACGAAAAGACTAATCTACCTGTGCATGATCAATATGAACCAGTGAAAGAAACCCTGTCCTATCAATGTCAACCTCTGGCCAGTGCAGAATCTCTTCTGTCTTCTCTCGTTTGACAAAATTTCCTAAAACTCAATTCTCGAAAAAATTAAAGAAAAAACTCAATTCAAAACGACTCGCAAGAAGGTCTTTCCACGCATGTACTGTCGTAAAGCTTCTGGCACCTCGACACCATTTCGCTTCGTCTTCTCATTGCCTATCCGTCCATATCGAATTTCTAATTTTCTGGATTGGAAGTCTGTACAGTTTGATCATTCACTCCTTAGCACTGCACTATGCAAATATGGTTATTAAAATTCAGAAATCAGCAAAGTTTCCTAGCTTGATGGTCTGTTGGAGACATAAACTGCACAAGATATTGCCTGCAACTGTGCGAGATGCACTAAGGGAGAGGCTAGAACCGCACAACTGTAAGAGCTCGATTTCATCAGCTAATGATGCAGGTGTTTCAGAAGAGTGGAATGAGGCAGTGGCAGGGATATTAGAATGGATGGCACCACTTGCTCATAATATGATAAGCTGGAACCCCCAGAGCAGACATGTGTTTCCGGTGCAAACGCTGTACTTTGCAAATCAACATAAGACAGAAGCAACAATTACTGAACTTCTTGTTGGTTTGCATTACATGTGGAAATTTAGATGCCAAGTTCTGAGCATTCCCAAGAAACTTCATTCCTCTAAAATTTCTGGTTTGCCAAAGGATCAGGACCAAGACACCCAACAGAGAGTCAAATTGCGCTGATGTGGATGTAAAACAGGTAATCGATTTAGTGATATTTTCAAATTTTTAACGGAACATGAACAAAAACTAGTTTCTTAGTCTAAACCTGCCACAAGACTACAATAAACCAATGAGTCCTAGTGATGTTAGTGTTTTGTGTATAACCTCATACTTCAGTAAGCTATTTTCTTGGGTGAAAATTCAAACTTGTTTGATGTCAGTAGGTGCAGATCAATGTAACGATGTGTACGGTTTAAGTTCATTCAAGTGCCAGTTTATCAAAATTCATAAAACTGTCTGTGCCTACTACTGTTTTAAAAATGACTTTGTGTAAGAATACTTCGTCTTCTTTAAATGGAATTTGGTATTTTAAGAATTATCCCATACTCTTCAGCAACTGCAGGCTGGACAAATTTGAAGACATTACTCATTCAGGGGTCTGGAGGCACTAGTTTTACATGAGCCTACTTTTTGAGTTTTTGGGTAGCATATGATATGTCAACTTATGTACTAATGCAGATAGGTTAATCTTGACGTGTAAGCTTATGATGAACTTAGTGTAACAACTAACATGTTATGTATCTAATTCTACAAATGAGCCATAGGAGTCTATGCAGAAGCACAGGATATGGGATCACTGGATCAGCAAAAAGTTTACTTATATAAACCAAAAGCCAGTACAATTATGAGTTTCATCTATACAATTATCTAACTAAAGAGTTTATGACCACCTTTATTTTTCCAAACACCCTGGACAGGCAATACTCCGGCTGAATTACTGAGATCTAAGACCGCTGCTGCAGTAGTGCCATTCTTAGAACTCTTCCCTTTACCCTTCTTCGAATCTTTCAATCGAACATTGACCTGGAACCATTCCTCATTGTCTTCTGCTCCATTGCTTCTCATACTGGCATTGTAGGCATTAATCAGCTCTCGTTGCTTCTGAGCATTGGGGCACAGTCTAGCCAAGTCAAGGACAAGATGTAACAAACCAAATTGTATCACTAAATCAAAATACACTTTGACGTCCACTAATCCCTGACTGTAGTGTGTAGATATGTCCTTAAATGCATCATATGTGACTTCATCGAAGTCAACAGCAGCACGAATATTTTCCACCAAGGACCTGTTAGCAGCTTGAAAATCCCCCACTTCCAGTGAAGGCTCACTAGTTTGCTGGGGCAACTTATGCACTACTTGTGCCGCAGCAACAGGAGGGAAATCCAAACTGACACACTTGCGCATTTCTGTTGATGTCTCTTGGTTCTCAACTTGAGCCTGCAGACTGGAGCTTGCAAAGCTAGAACCTGAAACCTTCGTTTTCGGCCACACCTTGTTCTGACTATTATTTTTAGGCAACTGCGTCTGAGATGTAGTAGCAGGTGGTGCTACACTCACATTTGTTTTATGCCATGGCGTCTGAGATGAGATGGTAGGTGGTGCTACATGCCTGGCTGCTGGCCAAGCCTGACTAGAACTAACAGCAGGCTTGGTAACTACTGAGGTCATCCCTGAAACATTAGTTCTAGGCCACGGCGTCTGAGATGAACTAGTAGCTGGTGCTACACGCCCTGCTGCTGGCCAAGCCTCACTCGAACCAATAACAGCAGGCTTAGTATCAGGACATTCAACAGCCATCTTGCGGTTGCTTTGCCTACGGAGATATGCTGCCATGGTATTGTTGTTAGGTAATGCATGAACTGAGTAAGGTTTGGGTGTCAGTTGACTGCTGCCGCTGCTGCCAGCTGCAAGGGGAGGAAACAAGGAAGAATCCTCCAATTGCGTTTTAGCTTTCCCACTACTTTTCCCCAAGACTACTTGAAGGTACTTTGAAGATGCTTCTGTATCACTTGAAGGTCTACTTAACGACTCAAACGGCTTAATGATTGGATCAATGTCACTTCTATCTCCAAGTAACTCCGAACTACCAGCTTGGCTAGTGGATGACGAAAGATCATGCAATGTTGTATCATCAGCATTAGGTGTTTCCACACTGCTTGCTTGATCATTAGACGAATCGCCACTTCTTCCACGCCTACTATCTTGCCGTACATTACTTGGTCCATATCTGATGCTTGTTGGTAACTGGAGAGCAGCATTACGCTGGGAGCGAGACATACGCCCCCCATGTTCCATATTACTATGCTTCTTCAGTTCTGCCTCGGATCGGAACACCACAAACTTTTTCTCAAGACAGGACTCCTCTTCACATAGAAAATGGCCTTGGTAAAAATGCTCCTCTAGATCATTATAATTCCTATGATATTCATACTGTTCTCCAAAATTGCTGCATAAATGGCACTTATAGTGTTCAGTACTCATGTGACTGTACAGTTCACTCTGGCCATAGAATCTGGTTTCACAAAACTCACACATAGGATGTCCCTTGAAGCCACCACTTCCATCCACTACAGAGCCTCCTAAACTTGAATGCCATTTCAGTTGTTCACTAGTATAAAGCTTTTGTTCACATACAAACATCTTCCTCCCTCCCAAACATAGATGACACATAAACAACCTATGTTGGTGGAACAAATGTCCCTTGAACTGTTGGATGCTCCGAAATCGGATAGTCGATTTCTCCTTCTTGTCACATTCACTGCATGAAAGGTTGCACAATGCCTGGATCATCTTGTAGTGATCTTCATCGTCGAAAAATGCTCTTGTGTCCTCATGGTACCAATATGATCCACAGGGAGTCTCACCCTCCCTTGGTTTAGATGGGAAGTCCTTGACCATCTTGGTATAGTCTCCAAAAGCCCTGGTCACAAAAACGTAGTCGGACTCGGTCTTGCAGACGCAGCAACGGCGGTCCTGGCAGATGAAACGAAGGCGAGCCACGCAGATGGAGCAGACCTCCTTATGGCCACAAACCCCATAAGCAACCCATTCCAGGGCTTCGACACACACTGCACACCTATCGTTCATGGCCGCCATTAGTTAACCTTTGGGCACGGTGGCTCTGCTCCCCCTTTATCTATTCCAAATTAAGGCTTCTGTTCAGGGTGGTTCTACTCCCCACTATTTACATAGATTAAGAAAGGCTAATCCAACTGACTGGGGGAGTCCTATGTTAGAACAAAATTGGACTCAAAACACTATCAGTATTGGACATGGATTAATCAACAAGAAGCTTAAGTCTTTAACTCAGTTTCAGAGAAGTAATCCGAGTTGTATATCACTTGGAGAATGTAGAGGTTCGTTGCATTTAAACCTGAATTGCATCAAATTAGTATTGTGATAGAATAATGCCTATGCAGGTGTTAACAAGGAGTTTATTAAGGATTCAATTATCGTAGAGCTCTGTAGTATGGATTGCCTCCAACTGGTGGTGTGGGAATAGGCATTGACCGCGCCTTTGTATGCTGTTAACTGATTCACTGAACATCTAGGAAGTCATCCCCTTCCCAACCATGAAGCCACAGGATCAGCCCTCTGCTAGACCCAGTTAGGAATACTAATTCTCAAAATTTGCAATTATGATTCAAGAAACACTTCGTCGCCGCGCTGGTTTGTAAACATGTAGTGTGTGTATGAACAACAGTACTGTGTTTCCTTTAAGCTTCAATGGTACATATGAACTTATGAAGATTGAAGCACATGAGGTGATGAGGTGAGATCACCAAAGAGGCAAAGAGGAAAATTATCTAACTAAAAAGACAGTGTGCCATGCTGGTGTTCATGGTCACTTACACCATCATCAGTTCTTATCTTCTTATCCACAGCCTACCATTAGGTCATTGTTTTGGCCACGATCCTCAGCAGGGATAGAGAGGTAACTTGTGTTACCAAAAGTAAATTAGGGTTTGCAGGGCGTGCCACCGCGTGGACGCGGAACGAGAACGGTGCGCGTTCTTGACTTCTAATCAGGCGTAGAGCTCCGGTGTCACCTCGCGGGCGAGGAATTACGAGCAAACTATCTAGTCACCTGTGAATCGATACTCACTGTTCGAAGCGAGCAGAGCAACAATTAGGGAAGAGAGGCGAGTCCAGACGGGCTCTGAGATCTAAGGCGAGGTGCACTTAGAACTTAGGGTTTCGAGGATGCTCGAAGATTTGCAGTTGTTTTGTATGATTGATTGTGTGTCTTTGATTTGTGTCAAGCTCCCTTATATAGCAATTCGCATAGACCTAATCACAATCCATTCAGACTCAGCAATTAGAATTCCACAAGGATACGACCAGCTCGCGAGCCGCGCGATCCGTGCAACACGTGTCCAGAACAAACCTCGCCTAGGTCTTGCTTACCGCCCCGCATCATCTCACTGTAGCGTCGTACGCGAACTCGAACACTAAGCGATCTTATCCCGTGGAGTACTACAGTCCATTTCCAACTCTACCTCGCCATGCACTGTAGAATCCTACATGAACTGGAACAAAGGATCCCGCGAGGACATCGAATCCCGCGGGGTATCGGAATCCTTGCAAAACTCCAGCTCGCGTGTTGCCAGACTTCGCCACCCTTCGTGGGCTTCGTATTAAAAAAGGGTCACAGGTATTGACCCAAATGTTATTCAAAACATACCCCGAGTCTTAGACAAAAAATACCCTCTGGACTCAAACAGTCATAAACCAGAAACTTGAGAAAACCAGCTAGCACCAGCAGCCAGTCAGTAACTCCAGAGTCTGAATAGGAGGAACACAGTAAGAATTAATTCACTTTTTTTTTTTTCTATTGACATTTGCTTCTAGCTATCTAGGGCCCACAGAGAACACAACAGAAGAAATGCATTGTAGAGATGAGGCGGTTCTGTGATGAACTGTTTCAAGCTGAAGAAATATCTGGCTATTTCATTTTAATAAACAATTATTTGATTCCCAGAAGTTTGGTAAACAAATCATGCAGTTTATAAATGAAAATTGGTTGACGCACTCTTTTAATCATTCGTATATGCACTTCATCTCTTCATCATCAACAAAGATAACCTATGAGGCCCTCCACCCACATGGACTTTGCAATCATCAATTTTTTTTTTTTTTAGAAATGAGTCCTTTTTTATCAAGAGATAAGCTTTATTAATAATGAAACTCTCACAAAACGACAAGTTGCTCGTATTAGACCTCAAATTGAATACTTATATTGACACTATTTGAGCGAAAACAAGCTCATACTCTAAACTAGATGTGGAACTAAGAACGCTTTTTACCAAAATCAAAAGATAATTGTATTACCTGCTTGTCTAGCAATATGCCGACTACATACTCGAACAAGCTAACTAACCGTTACCGCAGGCGCAGGCGCAACTATGACACAAAAAACTTGTATGACTTGATCAAAGTTTGCCAATGTTACCAAAAAAAAAAAAAACGGTTTGCTTATAAATATTTGGGGAATTATAGTTTGCTTGTTCAAGATTTTATATTAGTTCCGTGCCGTATTTCTGTAAAATCATCACCGACCATCAAGTTGACTTTTGGCTCCGTCACGTGAGTCAATGGATGAGTTTGATTGGTCAAGTTCATGGTCTTGTTAAAGTAATTATAATCGATGGCCAGGAACAGTTGAGGTAGGTTTGGTTACGTGTGATATGGTTCATCAGAATAAGAGGGGAGGCGTGATTGCCTACGTGGGATGCACGCATACGCGTTGCCAGAAGCATCGAGTACGCAACACGTGGTGCCCATTAAGTGGCTCGTCACTATTAGGTGGAAATTAAGCTCCAGGGTCTTGCTTAATTTTTCAACATGCCTCATCAAAAATAGAAAGAGCACTGGAAATTAAAGTCAGAGTAGCTGATATACAAAAGCCTCATAAATTCTCTCTTATCGTGTTTGGTCGGTACAATTTTCTTGTCCGTTTTTTGACCCATAATGGTTGTTAACACGTAAGTGTTATAGTTGTATGCTTTCGTACTTGTATATATACGGCTTTCACGGTGACTAAACAATTTTATGTCTTTTGGCTTTGATATTATAGGGGGAGTATATGATGATTAGTTAGACTACTTCATAATTAAAGTATCAAGTCTTCATCAATAAGTGATTAGTATAAAGGTCTCTAGGTTTTTCGTCTTAGAATATAATGTTGTCTTGTTATGACAGTAGCGTTTTACATAAAAATTGACGCCAACAAAAATGTTGTGCGAGTATTTTGTGACCACTAGCAGAATAAGGTTAAATTGATGACCAATAGTTAAACAACCATAATCCATTTAATACATTTGTTGGTGAGTTGCTATATGCTAGCAAACGCTAACAAGTTGGACTAATTAAAAAACTATGATGTGGAAATGACCCCTTCTAATATGGCATTCAGATTTGTTCCATCTTCCCTCGAGGATCAAATCATTTGTGGTATTTTTATGATTCCCATTGTGATGCCCTCAAAAGTGATTTTAAATGCTAATTCAAAAATTTCCTTTAAAGAAAAATAGGAATATTAAAGGAAATAACTTAGCTTAATGGTTGCATGCAACGTATGTGTTACTCAATACTTTATACAGATGAACTCACATAAAAAAAAGTTATATCTTTCGTTATAGTAATGAAAGCTTAAATATGTAAATCTTACAGATAATGTGAGATCTTGTTACATGCAAGTGGTGAAATGAGCCCACAAACGCTCTCTCTAACCTTATTGTAATTGCATAGGAACGATAAACCCCAAAGACTCTGATCACAAAAAGGAAATATGTTGTCCATAATCTTGGGCACACCTATTTGATTGACAAGCGGTAACATTGTTCCATCTATTCATACATCTGATCTCATGGCGCTAGTAATTGAATTTCACGCATAAATTTCAGTTATGTCATGATGATAGATTTCCGTATCTGCATTTTCCTACAAGTTCTTAAAAAAAAAAATAACAGTCGTATTACCATTTATTGTACGCTAACATAACCGAAACACACCATATCTAAACTTTTCACCCATTATTACACAAAATGAGCATTGTATTAAAAAACAAAACTCTAAAACATACACGTATACAACAAAATACATCTCTTTCTCTCTCACAACTCAACCAAGAGTAAACAAAATCATCATTAGGAAGATCTTTTTTTGGTCAGAAAGATCTAAGCATTTAAAAAAAAAACTAAACCGTAAACATCTCCTTGATTTTTCTTCCTACTATATTTTCTACAAAACGTTTCCCACCTACATACCTGGCAACAACATTTAACTAACTCCAAAAAATAAAAAATAAAAAAATTAAACAAAAACAAAAATAGAGAAAACAAGTGGAGAGGAGAAGAGCGGTAGAGGCCTCAGAGCGGTATATTCCCCTTACTATAAAACAGCATCTCTATTGTTTCCCCTTGTTTAAAAAATATAAATAAAAATTATCACATCTCTCTCTTCACCACTCAAAAACCACAACACCACAAAACGGCTGAGCCACCAGGAGGAATGGCTGAGCTGCGCCCCCAAAACGGCGCCGTCTCTACCCCCACCACAACCTTCACCTCGAACACCTCCAAGACCAAGAACAACCCTCTCCTCCTCGGCCGCTTCGAAATCGGGAAGCTCCTCGGCCACGGCACCTTCGCCAAGGTGTACCACGCCCGCAACATCAAGACCGACCAAGGCGTCGCCATCAAGGTCATCGACAAAGAAAAGATCCTCAAAGGCGGCCTCATCGCCCACATCAAGCGCGAGATCTCCATCCTCCGCCGCGTCCGCCACCCCAACATCGTCCAGCTCTTCGAGGTCATGGCCACCAAAGCCAAGATCTACTTCGTCATGGAGTACGTCCGCGGCGGCGAGCTCTTCAACAAGGTCGCCAAGGGCCGCCTGAAAGAAGAAGTCGCTAGAAAATACTTCCAGCAGCTCATCTCCGCCGTCGGGTTCTGCCACGCCAGAGGCGTCTACCACCGCGACTTGAAGCCGGAGAATTTACTCCTCGACGAGAATGGTGATCTGAAAGTCTCCGATTTCGGGCTCAGTGCGGTTTCGGATGAAATCCGGCAGGACGGGCTGTTCCACACGTTTTGCGGCACCCCGGCGTACGTGGCGCCGGAGGTGCTGGGCCGGAAGGGCTACGACGCCGCGAAGGTGGATATATGGTCTTGTGGAATTGTTTTGTTTGTGCTCATGGCGGGGTACTTGCCTTTTCATGACCACAATGTTATGGCCATGTATAAGAAGATTTATAAGGGAGAGTTTCGGTGTCCGAGATGGTTCAGCTCCGAGCTTGTGAAGTTGCTGACTCGGCTTTTGGATACGAATCCGAATACGAGGATTACCATTGCGGAGGTGATGGAGAATCGGTGGTTTAAGAAGGGGTTTAAGCACATTAAGTTTTATATAGACCATGATGACAGGTTGTGTAATGTTCATGAGGATGATGGGGATGATAGTGATGCTAGTTCGGTGATGTCTGATATGTCAGAATCCGAGGCTGAATTCGAGACCAGGAGGAAGCTTACGACTTTGCCGAGACCGGCCAGTTTGAATGCGTTTGATATCATTTCGTTTTCGCCCGGGTTTGATTTGTCCGGCTTGTTTGAGGAGCGCGGGGAGGAGGCTAGGTTTGTGTCGGGTGCTCCGGTTGATAAGATTATATCAAAGTTGGAGGAGATTGCCAAAGTGGTGAGCTTTTCGGTGAGGAAGAAGGATTGCAGGGTGAGTTTGGAAGGGTCTAGGGAGGGTGTGAAGGGGCCATTGACGATTGCGGCTGAGATATTCGAGTTGACGCCCTCGTTGGTGGTGCTTGAAGTGAAGAAGAAAGCAGGGGACAAAGTAGAGTATGATCAATTTTGTAATACGGAGTTGAGACCGGGGTTGCAGAATTTGATGATTGAAGAATCTGCTGGAGGTTCTCTTGCTTCGGGAGGTTCGGTTGTTTCAGAAGGTTCTCTTGCTTCAGGTGGTTCAGTTGTTTCAGTAGGTTCTCCGTCGTCAGTTCATCATCTACCCTCTGATACTGAATAAGTTGGAAGACAATGGAATTGGGTATGCCCTTTTTTCTGTTACTTCTCTAATTTGCTAAGTAAGGCTTCTGTAAAGTTTCCTCCTTTGTTGTTGATTTGTTTTGTTTTGGGAATAGGCGAGCTCTAGATAATACTACTATGTTATTGCATTTCCTATCCGTTTTATCAAGAGAGCCTAGATTAGAATTACAGAGAATGGAATACACATCTCTCTAGTTCATCTCGGAATTTTGGTGAATGAATGATTGTATATGCTTACATTAAGCTTCTACTTCTTACTAACATGAATTCGCTGGATTCTTCAAGCCTTAAGAATTGACAATTGTTAACTCTTTCTGCTACCGATTTGATTAGCGATGGGTTTTGCAATGCTTGCTGCTCTTTGTAGCCTTTTTTTTGGTGTTCTGGTCTTTTGTATGAGTATGCATTTATGCACAATGTAGGTGCTGAGTTGCGTTTTGTTAGGTTTTTTCAATTTTCCTTCTTTTTTTATTTTGCGATTTTAGGTGAAGTGTTTGTTTTCATTGTTTTCATATGTAGGGCATGGAGAAGTCTGTTTCATTCATCACCTAAATTAGGTGCAATTATGCATCAGGAAGGGTGTCAGTAATTGCAAGAAACTTTTGGATCTATACCAGTTAGGGATGTCTGGAAATCTTGAAAAATCTAATAGTATATTGTTTGTTTCATAACTGCATAATTTTGCATTCAAATTTAGTATACAAGAGTCTTTTTTCTTCAGTTCTTTTTGGGCAAGATCCAAGACACAGTTCAGTTAGAGATGAGATTGGGTAAAGGCATAGGCACATTTTGATTGGGGTCATTTCTGAAACCAAGAATAGATTAAGCTACTGTTGATTTGTTGCTACATGATCTTTGTATTTTTTATTCTGCTTGAAATTTTCCATTTTATTTTTTTAATTCTGTTTGTTTGTGATGGCCAACTACCAATAGTCTTTATATGGTGAACCAGTTTTTGCCTCTTTGGCATCATTCTCATTTTGTCGAATTCTGGGGCCTTCTCTTTACAGTTTTGAATAAAGGGTTTTGATGTCTGTAACAAAAGTCGTCGTATTAACAAATTATGCATGTCACAGTTGTGAGGGAATTGTCACCCTTTGTTTGTCGTCTACAAGTATATAGGGATTATACCATTTATACGTTTGCATGAACAAAACTAAAATTATTGAAGAAAATTCGAATTTGGGTCGGCTTGATTTGCCTTTCAAATTTATATGCTAAAACTGATGGGCATTGATAAGCTGTCTAATTCAAATGTTGTTTTATGGTAATACATCAAACATATGCCTCCTCTCTTTGCTTAGACCAATAATATGAAAATCCTGATACGTAAGATGAATGCTAGCATCAATTCACATATAGTTTGATCTTCTAACTAATTTGTAAAAGAGTTGGTTAAGGAAACGTATTTAAATTTGATAAGTTATGAAGAAGAAAAAAAATGAAGAGTTTCAAACTGCGATTACGAAGATGGATATAGACGATGAACAATGTTTAAATGAGAAGATTGTTAGCATTCTGCTTTTATCGGTGTTAGAGAAGTCACCGCGATTACGATGGGTAGTTAACTTTTCAATTATAGAATCTGATGCGGCAAACATTAGTTAAAATATCTTAGAAAGAAGAACGATTAGTTAAACATATTGACCAGATCTATCTATATTACGCATGCGAATCTATGATAAATTGGTAGGGAATGACTTACTGGTACAAGTAGTATCCATTTCCGTGACAAGAATATGAAGCAAAGTTTGCAAATACAACCCAGCAGGAGAAGACGTGTATACGAAGAACCAGAAACTAAAAATGTCATTGTTGAAGAAAAGAACATGAGAGATCATTGAGGATTGGTTGTGAATATGATATTTTAGCCTTATCTTAGGCGTAGAAGAAACTAAGTTGTTTTTATTTGACTTCAACTTCAACTATAATCTGTATGGTTTGGCTTTACAGATGTTATTACTTGGCTGCCTCATCTCCACCACCAACCTCTCCCTTCCAAGAATAATTGAGGAAGGGACTGGTAGGTATCAGTATCACTTCTTGTTTCATTATTCTGATTTTGGTTTGGGGTTTTGGAATTGGACTCAAAGTTCTGTTGGCAAATTATATGATAAGAAAATTTGTGTATCAGTTTTGGGTGGACTAGATTTTTGCCAATTGGGTCAAAACATGATATGTTTAAGTACAAAAAAGGTGTGTCAGCTTTCATTATCAGCTCAGCTAAATCCAAGTCACATACAGTAGAACATCACTGTAATCTGAAATATCATTTTCCATTCTGCAATTGAGTGTTGTTCTTTTCTGATACGTGCAATTTAGTGTTGTTTGTGGACCAATTAGGTGAACTGTATAGGAAACAATTAGATATAGAGTGATAGCAACTGATACTAGTTTGATAGTCATTGAAACATTTCAGATTTTGTGGCAGTTATTGGTTAGTACTTATTCTATATTATGAAGTGCAAAAATTCTATTCAAACCAGAATTTCAACATATATATAATTATATATAATAATGAAATATGACCAAGTAAAATCTTTGAGGCAGAAGTTTGCCAACTCCATCATGCTCATCTAGAGTGTAGGTTGATCATACTGCTATTTCCTGCTGTCTAAACTCTGCTGTAGTTGAAACTTTTGCCCACAGGCTTAAATCTTCGGTAGTGTATCATTTTGGTTCGCGGAATGAAAATGATTCAATTTTCACCAGGGAAGAGAAGAACATTTGTGAAGGGCAGGATTTCATTTCATAGGAAGGGAATTTCATTTCCAATTCTCTAATCAAACGAGTTAGAGGTACCAAGAACAAGAGAGTGATTTTAGATATTCATGAATGCTCATATAGGGAGCCATGTTAGTAGTTATGAAACTTGAAAGGCCTAGCTGCCACAAAATCTGGTAGGTTAGTAAAACTTGACATCAGAACATTCATGATCATGTGATTGTAGATATTCCCTCTAAGTTTGCTTCTTCTTTTCTGTGTGTATTGATACCTCCTAACTGTTAATGGTTCAAACCTTACCACAGCGCATCTCTTTTTACAGATACTTGAAATTATATTATTTATGAAGTTCCTTACATTTTAGAAGAGAGAAAACACAACATTTAAAAAGGACAAAGATTAAAAACCCTGAGAATGTAATGAAACAAAGACACAAATGTTTAGAACAAATTTGTGTATCAATTTGACATGATCAAGAATTCCAGATTAAACTCGACCGAAAAGCTCAAGAGACTTGAGTTGCTGGCTGGTGTTGCTGCTGTGGATCATTTCCTTGCCAAGTCCATACTATGTCCTTAAGAGAGGGCTTTAAATCATGGTCATAGAATTGAATGTATTCCAATGTGTCCCCAGCTGTTTTCTTCACCTCCACAACGAAAAACGAAGGTGTGACTTCGAAAATCTCAGCATCAATACCAAGCTGCCCTTTCCTTCCTTCCCTGCTGCCCTGCAATTTGACAGTCCCGTCCTTCTGCATGCATCTGAATCTCTCCATTTGTGCAATCTGTTCAAATTTCGAAACAATAGTAGATGCTGGTTTTGTAGTGGTGAATCGTGACTGTGATGATCTATGCTTGTGATCACCCTCAAACAAACCAGATAGATCAAATCCCGGTGAGAGAGATATGATGTCGAAGGCATTGAAGTTAGTTGGCCTCATGGGGCTTGCTGCATTAGTAGTTTCCGCTTTCCTATTAGAACTGCCTTCTGAACTGTCTGGTGATCCAAAAGCAGAATGCACATCACTGATAGATGTGCTTGGATCACATGGAATTGGTAACGGGGCATCAATATGCTTAAACCCCTTCTTAAACCAACTGTTCTCCATGATCTTATCCACGCTTATTCTCATGGTGGCATTCGGATCAAGAATCCGTGCAAGTAGCTTACGAACCTCTGGAGGGAACCATTGTGGACTCTTGAAGTCTCCTCTGCTGATCTTCCTGTACATTTCCATGAGATTTGTGTCGTGGAATGGAAGAAAACCAGCTAAAAGAACATACAGGACTACCCCGCATGACCATGTATCTGCCTTGGCACCATCATAACCTTTCTTGTTGATCACTTCTGGTGCTACATAAGCAGGAGTTCCGCAAGTGGTGTGCAACAGACCATCTTGACCTCTTGACTCTATCAATGCACTCAGCCCGAAATCTGAGACCTTGAGGTTACCATGCTCATCAACCAGGAGATTCTCTGGCTTGATGTCACGGTGATAAACTCCGCGGCTGTGGCAGTAATCAACGGCTCCAATCAACTGTTGGAAGTATTTTCGGGCTATGTCTTCCTTGAGCTTCCCTTTGGCAACCTTGTTGAAGAGCTCACCACCTTTCACATACTCCATGGCAAAGTAGATTTTGGTCTTGCTGGCCATCACTTCATAGAGCTGAACAACATTGGGGTGCCTAACAAGGCGCATGACCGAAATTTCACGCTTGATTTGATCAATCAATCCAACCTGTTGCACCTTCTCTTTGTCTATGATCTTAATGGCAACACTTTGGCCGGTCCTCAAGTTTCGAGCATGGTAAACCTTGGCGAAAGTACCTTTCCCGAGAAGGCGCCCCAGCTCGTACTTGTGCATCAATATGTTTGCTTTCTTGTTCTCCATTTTGGACATTTTAACACCAACCTTGCTTCCCTCTTCACCACAGACACAGATTGGTGAAACCGAAACAAGATCAATACAAGCAATCAGTGACAATGTTCACCCGATTGCATAGCTCCTTTGATGTCTCCCATGCTGTTCACATTGATTCAAATGAAGGAAAAAAAAAAGAAGTTAATCAATTGATCTACTAAACACTAAAATGGTAGAAAGAAATCACATCCCCGGACACAAGGAATTCAACTCATGCATGCCAAAAGGCAGGATGAGGGAAATCCCTTGTGAATGCAAAACCAATGCTAAAGGATTTTAACCCATGCCAAATGGCTCCATGAGACAAAACCCTCGCGCAAGGAAACAATGCAAAACCAACAAGCAGCCTACCAAAACATTATCTCTTAATAGAACAGAGAGACCCTCCTATTCCCAGTACCAGGCTCTCTTGCTCTGTGTGTAAAAATAGCAGCACTATATTATGTCCTCTGTTGAAGAGTACTGGACCTGGTTTAAGCTGCTATGTATAGTAAGAGACAGTTAGACTTTTTGCTATAATAAGGGCAAAGATACACTTAAAAGAATCCTGACTCACACCAATCTGGACAACTGGTTAAGATTGAAGCTCAAACAGTTTCTCCAATTTGGACCACAATGCTAACTCTCATTGAACTTGAGCCAAGGAAGAGATCCATGTGGATGCCATGTGGGTAATCTGGTGTGACCTACATGATCTGATTTTTGGCCACAAAGTTGATACAGTGGCAGAGGAAATGAGAGAGGTTGTGGTGGTGGTGGAAGTTGGTCCACCCGGAGACTGGTGCCAAATGGCAAATGAAATGTGTTCCATTGGTGGATTGCCCACAGAATCCTTTGTCTCTTCAAGGCACAATGTGATGGTGGGGGTTTATCCAGTTACCCAGCAGAGATAGGATTCTTTCCTTGTCATCTTACCTGACTAGACTCTCTTCTGTTTTGTTTTGTTTTTCTTAAATCAAAACCTCGCATTGCGGATGCAAAAATCAAGAAAATGTGGAAGGGCGGAGAAAGTCCCATCTTCCAAAACAAATAAAACACCAATAGATAATAAATCGGGACTCTCATTACCAAAAAAATAATAATAATTTAAAACCAAAATACACAAATTTAATGAACGAGAATATGTTGAATGAGTGGTTCTATCTTATATGTATTAGTGTGAGTTTACCTCACAACTTATTGTCTACCTAGAATAGTAGCGGAATAGTATGTAATGATTGTTCTGACCCTAATTTCAATATATAAAATCGATTGATTTGCTTAAAAAAAAAAAAAATTTATTTCTAATGTCAAATTGATTAATGAAATCTGAAAATGAATTTCACCAAGTAAAGTCTCTAATCGACTCTAATGTCAAATTGATTACTGAAATCTAGAAATGAATCTCACCAAGTTTGTTATCGATGCTTGCTCGTGCATGAGGCACCTGGTTCCCTCATTCAAAGATTAGTGAACAATGAAATCACATCATCGAAATCCGATGAACACGATTATTCTATGCAGCCTGTAGTTTCCAAGACACCATTTGAAGAGAGTGAAAGCAACGAGGATCAGAGAGGAGTCATATTCAAGCCAAATATGCTAGATTCTAATTAACTTGAAATCAAGAAGTCTGTATTCACTTTTAACTAAAGGTTTTTCCAAGTTGAAGATGGAGGCGCGCGCCTAGCTAGTAACACATCAGACAACTTTGGTGAAGAGAGGCAGAAGATATGGTTTCGGGTTTGTCATTCGGATCACTTGGTGAGCCCATCAAGCAGACTAGCAGAGCACAAGCCAATGAATATGTTCTTGTATTTTAGAAATCTTACCGACGCACCATTTCGTCGGCAGAAGGTGTATGTGTCTTTGAAAATTATCATTGCCGACGACATTCCACAAAGACCGAAGACTATCACCGGCGGAAGCTGAAACTATTACCGACGTGACGACATTTGACGGAAAGAACGAAACCTATTACTGACATTTGACATTCGACCATTTCATTAGTAATCGATCAAAATGTGTATACAAATCAGTGATATTAACAAATAACAAACTCACAAGCCCTGCTCCAAAAAAAAAAAAAAAAAAAAAAACTACACAAGCCACAAGTAATTCACTAATTAACGTAGGAATAGTGTCAAGCTCTTCTAAGATCCATAGTAAAACGTAAAAGATTTTAGTCGAATTTGCAATTTGAGATTTCTACATGACCTAAAAAAGAAGAATTGATAATATTAATGAGTGATATCCAAATTCACTAAAATCAAGCACACATATGCGCGCGCGCATATCAGAAATAAAATGTTTATCCAAAAAATAAATCAATAAATAAAAGTCGAAGCAGTACTACAGAAGTACAGATTTCACTTCAAATATAATTGCAAACTTACCATATTCTATGCTTTAGAGTTTAGATACATTACATGCATGCTAAAGAAAAGAGAAAGGGAACATAAAAAGGAAAATAAAAATAAAAACAGATAATCATACTGCTAATTGATTAATTAATCTCCTTCATCGCTTTCAACCCTCCCATGCTTCTGATCCCTCTGCCTTCCCCACTTATGCACACAGAGATGAAGCTTCTTACTCGCCACCAGAAAATCCACACCCTGAAGAGGAGTCAGTATCTTCAAAACCTCCTTCAGCGTGTTCATCCTCAGCTCATCTGCCTCCTCCAAAAGCTTGACCATATGTTGACCATGATCATCCAGAGCCTTCTCCACCTCTTCATTCATCTCCCCAACTTTGCTCAGCCCTTTTGCAATCATCGCAATCGGCTGGTCCGCTATGTCCTCCTGCAGAGCCGCCAGCCTCATCGTCAGCCTCTCTTCCTCGCTTATTGTCTTGCTCTGCAACGCATTCACCATCACAAGCTGCGTTGAGCTCATGACCTCGCCGAGGTACCCGTTTTTCGTGCCGCGGAGGAACTCGGTGAGGTTGGACTCCACTTCCGAGCCGCTGAGGGCGTAGATGAGGCGGAAGAACAAGGAAGGGCGGCAGCCGGCGATCCAGATAAGAGAGTTCTCCCAGGGAGAGCACCAGTCGGGTGCAAAGTAGGCGGAGATGTCCTTGTGGGCGAGTTTGTTACGCTTTTTGATGTAGTCCTCGAAGTGCGTGATGCATTTCCCGGCGAGTTGTTTGAGTTGCTCTATGTTTTCCGGCTCGACGGTGACAGCTTGTAGAAGCTCCGTCAGGTCTCTCTCTTGGGTTTCCATCCATTCTTTGAAGCAGCATTTGGATTCCTTTCTGTCACCGCTTGCCATTTTTAAGGGTTTGATGGTAGAGAATCGATCTGGCAGTGAATGAAAGTAGCATTATTTGCATCACATTATGGACATTTTTACCTTACAAGAGGGGAAAGGAATTGAAGCGGTGGTGTGTGTTAGGATGTCTACGATGTTATGAAAGGACACGTAGAGACGGTGATGACTGGTGTCGCTTGGTTTTCATCAGCTCACGTTCCGTAGACTCAGATTTTGATCTCATGCACGAGACACCTATGTGAAGGAGATTGACACATTTTCATCAAAAAAAAAGGAGATTGACACATCACACATAGAACCTAAAAACTTAATTTGATTTGTTTGTCTTGTTCCCCATCTTCCATCTTCTATTTTTATTTCTTTCTGTAGGCAAGACAAATGTTTGGGATGTCCTCGGTGACGCCATGCAATAAATATGGTGGTTTAATCTTGAATCGGAAAATTTTAATCAACTCTAATTCGTTTTTACAGTGAAAATGTTTACCCAAAATTTTCGTATTTGATATATAGAATTTGAATCATTTGAGATTCTGGAGGCTTGAATCATTTGTAAATCTCCTAACCCTAGTTTGACTAAAGCCCAGACTCCAGAGTAGTCCAACCCGCTTACGCCACCAATCTAACTTGGCCGGGCACCCAGGCTGAGCCTCCGCCATCATATTAGACCGTTGTGATCTTTATAGCCACCAAGACAGAACGACTTCTTCATCGAGGTGTAGGATTCTTGACCATCGGATTTTAGAATCGAACACATATTCAAGTGTGGGCTGCTTCTCCTTGCTCATTCGAAATATGGCACTGCCACGCACAAAATCCAACCCAACCCAACAAGTTCCATGCTAGCTAGTAGCCGGTCTTCAATGGCCTTGGCCCTTGAGGCATGCTCTTGGTGGTCGATACTGATCCACATGTGTGTTGAAAAGCTCTGCGGCGACCACACACCTTTCTTCGGACAAGATGCGATACGGTGGAAGGGAAACAACCCGATACTGCTTCGTCCAAGGGGCTCCGGCGGGGGCTTATGGACCAGTGAAATCTCTTCATACTTACAGATATATACTTAGTTGAAATCCACACTATCTATTCTCTAAGTTATAATCTATTTCTATTTTTATTTTTAGTAACTTAAATTTTATATTCTTATAAGAATGATGATTAAAAACATTAATCTTATTGAATAAAAACGGTGATATTGTTCCTCCGTTGATCAAGAATTTTGATTTTTGGGAAGTATCATGATCATCTAATAAGAAGGGTTTCAATTTTTTCAAATGAACGATTTGAAGACCTATTGATTCTAACAACTGATTGCAGAGTTGATCATTCGGACCTTTCAATTCATATATGTGGATCTCGGACCTATGAATGGGGATATTCCCGAAACTCATAAAGAAAAAAGGAAGTGAGTTAGACAAAAAGAGAAGAAATTTGGACTTCTTCTGACACAGCAATGCAATTTCACAATCAGTATCGAAATCAAGTGTTAGATAATTTCTTTATTCTTTTCTTGTTGTAACATGAGAGTGTAGATTTTAATTTGAAGAGTATGAATTTCACTTCCATAATAATATATATAGCAAAGTGATTAAGTTTTATTGTTTTACTACATTTGGGCCCAACATATATCAGTCATTCATCAAATTTAGATGTGTTTTATTTGGCTTATTAAAGTACAAATTAAAACTTGTTAGGTAGTGAAAACATGTAAATATATAAGAGTAGCCAATAGAGTAGCACTACTCTTTACTGGTTACAATCATGCTTCACAGTAGTCTAGTTATCTTTCCGCTATGCCACCGCTATATCAAAGCAAATAAAATAGCCAATAGAACGACGCTTTTTACTAGTTGGTGCTTGGTTGAATACATGTTTTTTGTAAAGACTTCCAATATTACTTCAGGACTTTTATAATCAAAGGTTTAGGCTAAATGCCCTCCCCCTTTGTATTAGACAGTTCCATAATTAAGACTAGCTTGAGGGCAGCCACACCGGCTCTTCATTTAGACAAAAAAAAAACAAATATATCTATATCCATTATCACTTGCTCCCTTTAATTTACATGGTTGAATTTCTTTAATTTTCAAATTGATGGTGAAAAGAAAAAAATTATATGCCTTTGGTTATTTAAATTCTTGGGTCAGCCACTTCCAAGTAGGATCTGAGTTGAAAGTTCCTCAAAGCTGATTGATCTTTGCTTGCCTCAAGGAGATAAGTAGAAGCATAGAGCAAAACTTTACTTGGCGGTTGTGTCAAGCACCAAAAGATGGAACCCCAAGTCATGGCCGTTAGGGTTTGCGAGGGCTCTGACCAAGATGTGAAGAGCCCTCGCAAGGGAGATCTCAGTTAAAAGTTCGTCAAAGCTGATTGACCTTTGCCTCAAGGAGATAATGAGAGGTAAAGAGTAAAACTTTGCTTAGCAGTGGTGCCGGGCACCAAAAGATGGAACCCTAAACCATGGCGGCTAAGGTTTGCAAAGGCTCTGACCAAGTGGTGAGAGCCCTTTTTTTTTATTTATTTTTTTATATTTTGAATAAAGGGCTGGTGCGGTTGCCTTTGAGCCTTCATTAATGAAATTGTCGAATACCCCGTGGAGCCTGAACCCCTGATTACAATAAGCATCTAGAAGTCTCGAAATAATATCGAGAATTTCTACAAATTAAGTACATGTAAGTATTCTAACAAACCAACTAGCAAAAAGTATTGCTCTAATTGCAACTCTATTTGTTTTATCTCAACGGTGACATAATAGAAATATCACTAGATATGTAACATGATTACATATTCTAATGTCCATAATGGAGCTTTCTTGCTAAGTTGCCGCTATAAAATAAATCCGGTGACACTCAGTTTCATCATGGCATTAAGAGACTAAGATGCACTGCCTACTTAGAGCATATAAGCACACAAGGTGCATAAATAGACATAAGACCCTTTGTGCCATACCATAAATAAATAAGGTATTATTGGCGGCGTAAAACCGCTTAGTACTAAAACTAAAATGCAATATAGCAAATACAATACAAAATAAAAAAGCATAAAGTACATAGAACTTGGGCCTAGACCTGAAGCTCAAACCCAACCATATGACCCAACCTAACTCGAAGCTGAAGGTTGCAGCGACCACGGCACCATTCCGCTTGCATTGCCCATGTATGAAGCTGGAGAACCATTTTTTTGGGCGGCTAAACAATTATATATAGAATTCAAATCATATTGTGTTGGCAGTCGATTGTTATTAAATTTTTATCACATTATATGTGATTACAAACGTTCTTTTTAACGTGACGCTGTCGTTTATTAATCTATTCGATCAATGAATGTTACGTTAATTACTAAATAACTAAACGACAACTATTAAGATTCTATGACGACAATTAAATTCTATGATTTAGGCAACACATTATCCAAGTTCTAGATTTCAATACAGAATATGAGAGAGATCAAAAATACAGAATATGGGAAATTATACTAAACAATTGGTCAGAATTTAGTGACTTAGGAGGTGTATCTAGATGTTTTGGTCTGGCCATATATGGCAAATTATCAGAAGACAATACGGTCATACGTACAGAGAAATCCGCCGCAAAATTTCTAAATGTTTTGGTTTTACACAGCAAAGGTTAAATAGGTTAGTGCATGTCCCCTAAAATCTGTAGATGAATTGAATCGGAACAGGTTCTTCTTTCCCAAAATCTGTTATGTACAAGCTCTGAGAATACACACACTAGTGCAAGTTGTGCTATGTCGGTATGATTGTCAATGAAGATTTATAATATATAGATTCATATATAGAGAGAGCATGAAACGCAGCCGTACCCCCAAAAGCATGACAACAGATCCCTGTCAACCTTATTGAAACTCAGCCTTCACCATGCTCCACGTCGAACCCAGATTCATTCCCACACTGCCACGTTCCACCATACATAGCCTCACTCACCACTTGGTTGCCCTGCATGCCCCTTCACCTCAGCCAAAGGCTACACCCACACCACTTTGATTCATTCAAATTTTCAAAGGACCAAATCAAAGAAAGCGCTTAGACTCTTGTCTCTCTGATCCTTAGAGCTCTTGCAAAGCGTCAAATACCGCTTACAACTTGTAATCCATGCACCCACCACCTTTGATCCGTGGCCCCTCCAAATCTCTACATCTGGTCACCCCAACTCACTCCCCTCTCCCTATATAAACCTCCCGGCCCTGAACTCTTTCTTCACCAAACCAAACCCTTGTATTGTCTTCAGATTCTACTAATGACAACCCAAGTTGAGGAGAGGTTCACTGAGTTTTTCGAGACGTGGGTTTGTCAGCTTGAGCAACTCCAACACCAGCTGCTCAAGTTGTCCCAGGAGAAGTCGACACTGCAGCCTCATAATGAGGCAGAGCTCCAAGCTTTGGTGTCGAGGGTCACAAACTTGCACAAAGAATACTACACTGCAAAATGGGCTGCTGCTCATCAAGACGTGCTAGCCTTCTTCTGCCCTGTCTGGTCCAGCCCTTTGGAGAATGCCTATTCATGGCTGACAGGTTGGAAGCCCTCAATGTTGTTCAAGCTAATGCGAAAGGCTCGGCTGCAGAACTTGTCCGAGCAGCAGCTGAGGAAGATCGAGGAACTGAGGCTGAAGATACGGTACGAGGAGGAGAGGGTGGAGAGGGAGATGGAGAGGCAGCAGGTGGCCATGGCGGACCGGAAGATGGTGGAGCTGGCGAGGCTGGCCACCCGGGTCAGGAACGGCGGCGGGGCGGTGGTTGAGGTCGAAGGGATGGTGGATATGGCAATGAAGGTGATACTGAATGGGTTGGAGAGAGTCATGAAGGCTGCAGATTGTGTGAGGCTCAAGGCATTGAAGGGTTTGTTGGATTTGCTGAGTCCATTGCAGTGTGTGGAGTTTTTGGCTGCTACTGGCATGGTTCAGATTAGGCTAAGTCAATGGGGAAGGAAAAGGAGCAACGTTCTGATTGACCTAAACTAAATATTTGAAGGACTAGCTAGCTAGTTTTGTAGTGTGGGTGGTTGTCTACCTTGGTATGTGTTTTTCACAATTTTGAACAAGACAATACATGACCCACATAGGCTCAAACTTATTCAAATTTAATTCAGTGCTTATTGTATGATTTCTTTTGGGTGTTTTGGCTATGTATAATGCAGACCAACAGTAGCTTGAGCTTGAACTAGTACATATCTACCGAAGAAAGGTTCACAAATAAACAAAGAATGATTAAAATGTAATAATAATTTCCCAGCGCCATATTAGTTTACATCCAAGCTTTTGATCACACAAAAATACATACATATGTTGTATAAATTTAAGTTAGGACAACAGCACTCCACCAGTAAAACAATTGGATTTTTGATTGAACACAAAGAATATATAGCCTAGGTTGAATCATAAGGACACATACAAAAGGAGGACAAAAAGGGATATGATTACAAGCATGAAGGTTTATGTGGGGTGGGATTGATGACCAATTTTTATGCAGGGGGAGCACAGAGTTGTTAAAAGCTATATATTGTTACAGCATTTTTACTGATACAAAGAGACTTTGTTGGCTTACAACACGGAGAAGAGAATCAGAGGGAGGCTGAGGTTATGTTGCTTCCACTGATAAGATCTCAAGCTCAGCCCACCAGAGTGGTGAGAGTCTTGGGACTGCTTGGTTTGGAGTGATGGGAATCACTTGCCTCAGTTTCTCGGTGACATCATTCATTGTTGGTCTTTTTCTTGAATCTTTTTGAGTGCACTCTTTGATCACCTCACAGATGACATCCAACTCGTCGTTTTTGAAGGATTTGAGAGTTGGATCAACCAGGCTGCTTCTTTGTTCATTGAGATAAGCATAGGCCTGGAAAGTTCACACAAGTAAATACTCATTAGTTTATGGAGAAGGGTGCATTGTCTTGAAGGCAAATATTATGAGACTTACCCAGTCCACAAGGCACCCTACTTCTGAGTTATGGCGCTTTCCACTGATGGTCTCGATTAACAATAGTCCAAAGCTGTAGACATTTGTTTCTGGATCAGCAAGGGGTGGTAATTCGGAATACTCTTTATCGTCCTCATCAGAATCCTTCTTTGACTTCGGCAACGTTGCCCAGAAACATAACTCTGCAATCTGTGTTTGTGTGCGTGTATGATAAAGAGTCAGATCAAGTGAAGTGCATGATATCCAATGGAACTAAGGCAAGGTGGATGAGAGAAAGGAAATGTGTACCTTGGCAGCATAATCATCCGTTAAAAAGATAGAAGATGAAACTAAGTTGGGATGTGATACAGGTGGATTTAGATCATGGTGCATATACTGAAGACAGTAAGCTGTCCCCATTATGATCCTAACCCTTGCAGTCCAGTCAAGGTGTTCCATTTCTTCAACTGAAAGAAACAAACAAAATAAACGTTACACTTATACCCTCCATATAAAATAGTTGGCTTCAGAAACCTCCTCCTAGTAATAGATAACAGTAGGAGCATTACCATGGAGATGTTCATAGAGGTTTCCATTTGGAGCATACTCGAACACCATCATCCTAGTAAAAGGTTCATCCTCCTCACAGTAGCCAATGAGATTGACAAAGTTCTTGTGATTGACTCGTGACAGTACATCAATCTACAGAAGAGGCAAGAGAGCTTATGATTAGACTTGAGAAGGAAAGAGAAAGGAGCAAATATGTTGGATGGTGTATTTAGTTACAGAGATCGCTTACCTTTTTCCGGTAAGCCTTCTCTGCATTCTTGGACCAGTCTTTCAAAGAAGTCAGTGTTGTAGATGCAACAGCGATCTCAACTCCACTAGAGAGTGTTCCCTTATACACAATACAACCATCAATTGTGCTAATAATATTGCTGAAATCTTCACAGGCGGTTTCTAGTTCTGATCTGTTCAACTTGGGAACTCCTGGAACCATGTAATGACATAATTTAGTTTTTATGTTACATGTCAGAGATCTTCATACAGGACTAGTTTAGTAGCAATGAGGCATGCCAACATACATTGGTGATAGTGAAATCACCAGCTATAAGAGGCACATGATTTTACTTAATAAACGCTCCATAACAAAATAAACCAGAAGATACAAACATCTCTAGATGATAATATTTAAAATGTCCTAACTCGTTAAGTTAAATCAAGGCAGAGTTAAAAACAAATTCTAATGATGGATGCATTAACCCACCAATCTAAGAGGATCTGATTTACTTCTCTCACATTGTTATTTTCTCTAATATGACTGTTTCCTCCATTTTTCATGTGCTTATATCCCTTGATTTTCTTTGTTGGGCTTTTCAGTGGACAAAATAATATTACAGTTGTTACTATCACACTACGATCAACATATTACCTGTGATAAATGCTTTCTGCAACTGGCCACTTATTCCTGTCTTCCAAGGTTTTATGGTTTTAACAGCTTGGCTTCGACACATGAAGAACATCATCACAAGAACAATGAGCAACACAGCCACACTGATACCAGTAACAATATACTTCCACATATTGCTACTTGATTTTGGGGAATCCTGTTGTTGATTATTCTGTGATGAAAGATTAGGAGGTGAAGCCAGCAGTGCAGGTGCAGGTGGAGGAGAAAGCTTCTTTTTTGCATCAGGTACAGCTGGAAACGAGCCACTACTTCGGCTGGTTGGAAGAGAAATGATCTGTATAGATGGTTCCGGACCAACAAAGGGTATAGCTGGGAGGTTTAGGGAGGTTTGTTCATGCAGCCTACGGCGTGCAAAGATCATGTGTGACTCGAATGAATCTGCTCAATGAAAGATACAATGTCAATGAACCTTCTCGGAAGTATAAAATTTCATTACTGCATTTGTAAGGCATTCTCACTTACTAGATAAATTTTCACAGCAAGTGTCTCCATGGACATGCAGAGAGTCCTGTATGCTACTACTGAGCCTTGCAAAAGCAAACAGTTTCAAAGAAGTGATTCAAACAAACCAACATAACTGGGATGTCATGGTAAGGATAAAGTTGGCTTCTTACCTTGGCATTCGCAAGTAGTTGAGATAATGCATAAGAGTTCCTTTAACCATTAATGTTAAGGAATTCACATTACTCCAATGTTTTAAATTGCTCTGCCAAATGCTGCCAACAAATGCATGAAAAATTAGACACTAGAAGGGAAAGCGATCTATCCAATTCAAAATCAAGCAATAACAATACTTACCAGTGTCCAAATTTTCTGTTTACAGAGCCAAATCCACTGACTCCAGTAGATGTATCATGATCACTAACAATTACCAAGTCAGAGAGCAAGTTGACACTCTTTAGGGGCAGGGGAATGCCACCTTCAAATCTATTGTCACCAAGCAACCTGTTGTGCACATGAGTTTAGCACAGGTACCTGAAAGCTAGAGAATCAATTAAAGTAGGATTGATGCAATAGCTAACTTACAATCGTTTTAGTGAACACATCCTGCCTATCTCAACTGGAATTGTTCCACTCAGATCATTATCCCTCAAATCTAGAAGCTCTAGCCTTGCAAGGTCCCCAATCTCTTTGGGAATTTCACCAGTTAAACGGTTCTTGTAGAGCACACTGTTAATTAGAGGAAACAATAATAAGAAAACTCCATATGTTTACAGAGTAAGACAACATTAGACCACCCTAGATTCATGAACTATCAATCTTTCAAATCAGAATTACCCATAAATTAGACTATCATAAACTGAGAGATTCACTTGAGGCCAATGAAATCCACGAAAAGCTTTAATATCACAATAACAATGAAATCAAACCCAAGAAACAAAGAATATATATCAGTCTTTCTATATGTTTTACCACATAATGTAAGTATCAGCTAGCTTCATTGCTTTCTATTGCTACCTTATTATTTTCAGCCAAAAAGAAACATTCCTTTGCTTTCTAGATCATTGTTAGTAACAGTTTGACTGCTTTCTCCATCATTATCATTTAAAGTATGTATCTTTAAAAACAAGGTTGCAACTTTTGGTCTATGCATTGTTCATACTCTCCAGTCTCCATGACCAAGCCATATATGTTTAAGGAGAGACATCTGGGTGCAAAAAACCATTTACCAAATACCAAAACCTGTAATTCATCAAAATCCATAGATTCAGTGATGATGAGAGTCCTTACAGAGATTTTAAGTGACTAAGTTTCCCAAGGGCAGGTGCCAACGTTCCTTCCAAAGAAAGATCTGTCAGATTCCTACAATAAGTCAATTAAAAGACCATCAAAAATCAGACCAAAAACAAAGGAGCATCTCTTGAAAATGCCTAAACTAAGACTCATCATCAAAAACAAAAGAGATCTCTTGAAACTATCCAACTAAGAAAAACATGAACAAAACGCAGGAGAGACTTACAACAATTGCACTTTATTGTCCACACAATGAACACCGGTCCATAGGCAAGGGTCACCATCCTTAGAACTCCAATTCTCCAAAGCACCAAAAGGATCAAACTTTATGTTCTCCCTGAATGCCAACAAAGCCACACCTGCATGTCCACCCCAATTGAAAACAACACGTTAAACACAATAACAGACAATGAAATTGTTCAATCAAAAAGCCAAAATGAACAGAATAAAAGGTACTACCTTCATCATTAGCAGACCAAGAACCCGGAATCCCAGCAGAAGCAAATATCATAGCAAAGAGAGAGAGCAAGCGGAACCCCAAAGGGTTCCATCTAGCCCCCATTGCCTGATGAACCAGATGCAGAAATGCTGGAGATGATAGTAACTATTTCCTCTGAAAGTCAAGAAGCCAAATAAATTCCTACACGAAATCGCCAGGTTTTTCGATACGAGCCACCCCTTTCCACTATGCTCAAAAATGAACGTTTCTCTTTTTCCTTTTGTTAGTAGACAAAACTCTAACTAGGCCAAAACCTATGCTATATACAAACACAAACCCAGAACCATATCAGGGTCCCTCATGATAACGCATTGAGTCGAGGTTACAACACCCTGTTCTTCACACGCATAGCCCTGTTCACAGGCTCAGCCGATTGTATCTCTTATCTGGGCAGAGCTGAAAATCCAAAACCAAACAAAAACGAAAAACACAATGTTAGCAATATGCCAATGACCCCACATACATGAAAAGCAATAAGGGAATACCCTCCACAGCAAGCAATGTAGGGCATTTACCTTAAACAAGGGGGACCAAAATGGGTGTTGAACGAGCTCTCTTTCGTTTTTACTCTCCTCTATTGGGGTGGTTGTGGTGATTATGAATTTGGATTGGATTTTGGACAAAAGATTAAGGGTTTTGGATTGGGTGGGGGTAAAGATTGAGACTCAAAACTTCAAAAGGCAGCAAAAGAGAAAAAACCACACACAAATTTTATGATATCTATGGCCTTAAACCTTGCCACAACTTTTCTCCAAACCTATCAAATTTCCTGGGATTTTCTTCTATTACTGCCCTTCTCAGGATGATCTCAGAGGTTTGTCCTCTTTTCGACCATCTTTTTGGGTCTCTCAATCTCACACACTTTCTTCAATCTTTCCCTAGTTTTTTTCCTTCTTTCTTCGTTTTTTTTTGTCTTTCTCTCTCCTTCTCTTTCTTTCTCCCTCTAACCCCCACCAGCCACCAGCCAACCCCTACAAGCTGGTTTTTTTTCTGTTTTTTCCTTTTTTTGATTTTTCTACGTATTCATCTATTTTTTCTTGCATTTGTTTGATGGCCCTGGTGGGTCCTTATGAATGTTTGGGGTGGGAGGGTAGTGATTAGGGTGGGCCAGGGACACTCTCTAATCCTACATAACAATAAGGAATCCTACGTAATATATACTACGATACTTGGTTTAATGATAATTTCGGCGTGAAATTGAGCCTCTTAATTAAACTCAGTTCTAAATCATTTTTAAACAAAAGAAATTCGGTACGCACTTCTATGTCAAACACTCACCACCAATTGACGGTGTGTGAACACAAACAATATTTTCAAAATTATTATCAAGGCTCACACACAGTCAGATAATGTATCAATAAAATATATGTACGTCTAGTATATTAAAAGTTTCGTGAATAGAAATGTTTTTTGTCTGTCAAAGTAGATAGAGATGGTCTTTTCGGAAATTAGATAGAGTTAGTTAATCATGGTTTAAAATGTAATGTATGTAAAGTATGTTAGACGTTTCGTGGATAGAAATGTTTTTTTTTCATCGTGGTTAATTTTGATTCGGGCGGGAACTCAAAACGGCAGCACAGAGCTCACAGTACAAAAGAAGGGCATTTTTGGAAGTTCATAGCCAATGACTGGTGAGGAGGGCCCCCACTTCCGGCGTAATCGGACGCGCTTCCAATTTATTTTTTCCTTGAATAGCTGACAGGGCCCCACCTAATTTGCGTGCTTCCCTCTAAGTTTATTTTTTTCCTCCCTGATTTAGTATTTTTCAGGGGAAAAAAAGAAAATCAAATCAAATCCTTACCACCAATCAAGTTTAGCCACGTGGTTAAATGGCGCAACCCACCATTTTCTACATGTTAGAGGATTTTTAAATCTTTGATCTTACAATGTTATTATTCTACATTTGAATCTTTTGAGTGTTCATTTGAATCTAAACAACCACTACTTTAGAGTTTGGAAAGATCGATGAAGTTATCATACAGTATATCGATATAATAAGTAAACAATAATATTAAGAGTATTAATCATTATCAGTGTTTGTTACAAAACAGGTGTATAGTAAAACACATGATGTAAGAGAAATTTTAAATACACACCCCTAATATCTTAATACACACTCCTTACTTAATACACCACCTATCAAGTTTTTTATTTAAGTATTATACTTAATACACATCCCAAACTGCCTAAAATGTCCTGAATTTATGAAATATTCCGTTATTTAATATAATTAATATATATTTACTATTTGGTATCTCTTTTTACATATTATTTCGTCTAATTTTTGCTAGAAATTTATGGTTATCATCGTTCAATTTATAATCAAATGATTATTATTATATCCCAACTCCAAATCACCAATACAAGTTTTCAAAATTCACGAACTAGTACAAGTGTAGAAGTACAGTAGCTATTAAACATAAATAGCTAGTTATTCGATAAAACAT